>NC_135874.1:1370000-1587500 GCF_031162955.1 Sander vitreus | reverse complement strand
GCCCTTGATGAGCTCCACGGACATGCGGCCCGTGGTAGCGTTGTAGGTGAGACCCAGCAGCAGCTCGGGGACACCGCCGTGGGTCAGAGACTGAGTGGACGAGGCGCTGTCGCTCTGAGACACGGCCGACAGGCTCAGCTGGGAGTCCATGCTCTGACACACACACACACACACACACACACACACACACACACACACACACACACACACACACACACACACAGATGGTCCACAGTGAAGCAACGCAGCAGGTTTTTACACAGAGATAATTCAGTGGGATGGCTGATCAGTGCTGGAATGTAACTAAGTACATTCACTCAAGTACTGTACTTAACTACATGTTGAGGTACTTGTACTTGAGTGTTTTCTTTTCATGTCACGTTCTACTGCTACTCCACTGCATTTGATTTTTTTTTATAAAATCTGATGTTTTATTATAAATTAAACTACCCGACAGTGTAACGGCCTGTTTCCAGTTTCTAAAATTTGAAGGGGTTTTCTGCATTAAGTACTTTGACTTTAATTGCTTTAAGTACATTTTCCTGATGATACTTACATAATTGTACTTAAGCAACATTTTCAATGCAGGACTTTTACTTTTACTTAAGTAAATTATCTGAATCCTTCTTCCACCACTGTTTGCTGATAGACCTATAACTATGTCTAAGACATGGAGTACACTTCACCTTGAGGTTATTGCGAGGCTCCAGAACCAGCGTCGTCTCCATGGTCCCTCCGTCTGGGTCCAGCCCACCTAAACGCAGCACCTTCTCACCCATCATCCGCTCGCGGGACATCCGAGAGGCTCCGAGCGCGTACAGCCTGAACCTGACGGCCGACATGTGCAGCTCCGACGCCTCCAGGCGCGAGAAGCGAAACGTTTCGTTGAAGTGCGGCAGCGAGCCTTTCTGCACCGCCGTCTTGTGGCGTTGCTTCTTGGAGGGGAGCAGGACCATGTGCACCTGCCACGAGTCCATGCCGCTGCGGGCCTTGTCCGGGATGTCCCGGGCCGCAATCACCGAGACCAGCAGCTTCTCCGTGTCGGGGCGGTACTCCAGAGAGAGGACCAGATCTCCACATTTAGAGATGGGGGGTCGGGGGGAAGAGCTCGTTGGCAGAGGCGAGACGTCATCCTGGGGAGGCTGCTCCTGCTGAGAGGAAGAAAACCAATCAAGCTTATTCGCTCATTCTTTTGGGATTCTCCCTGCTTCTCTTCATAGTTGTCAGATTCATCTACCAACCCTTTTGCAGGCTGGCTCAGGTTTGCCTTGGACCAGCTCTTAGTTAAGCTGCTATTGTTTTAGACTGGCGGGGGACTTCCTATGACCCACTGAGCTCATCTCTTTCGATCTTTGTGCATTCATGTCCCAGCAATGCTTGTTTCTTACTGAGCTCCGGGGAACTTATTCGCCTCGCAGACTTGGATTGTGGTGGCACCAGGATTGTGGTTGCAGCTGCTGCCGTGGTCCTGCTCAACGCCCTGCACTGCTACTACTATTATTTCTAGTTATGGTTCTATTGTCTTTATTGTTACTATAATTGCCACTGTCCATCATACCAACTGCTATAATTATTATGAATCATATTTCTCTATATCTGTATATCTGTATCAGTGTCTCTGTGTCCCAACCGGCAGCGGCAGATAGCCGCCCACCAAGAGCCTGGGGCTGTCTGAGGTTTTTCCTATAAATACAATTGAATTTGTGCTAAATAAAGTAATAAATCATGAAAATAATTTTGTATTCATGCTAAATAAAGAAAGAGATAAATAAATCAGATAAATACAGTACAAGGAGAAGTCCTCAAAGGCACTTTTATTCTAAGGTTAGACATTCTCATTTCTAACTACATCTGAACTGATGATCTCTCTGCTGCAGTCTATTAATAACTTAACACACTATCGGCTGAGATATGAATAGAAAGGAGGAGGAGAAGAAGGGCACACAAAAGAATCGTTTAGACAGTGATTCCTTCTGGCCGCCCTGATTCCTGGCATGACGATAATCTCATCAGCTGAGCTAACAGATCCACTCTCTTCTTCAGGATCCAGGAAGTAACGTAAAGTTGACCCAAATACAGTATGTATCTGTTGCGTATCAAACACGCCTCCTGTAGATTTGCAATGTGGTTTCAAAACATTTGCACCTTGCTGTACAGCAGCTGGAACTTGGATTAATGCAGCTGTTAAAGAAATAAGTGATTTTCAAACCACTCCTACAGCATAATTCACTTCTGTATGATCGATTTACACCATATAACTGTATATTTTGCATTTAATTTCTGCAATACTAGTCCACCTCACACACACACATATATATATATATATCTATATATATAACAGTAAAATATCCGCTCACTGTTTATTGTTATAGTTTATAAGCATTGTATATTGTTGATAAGTATTGTATATTATTTTGCTCTTTATCTTTGTCTTTCTCGCTCTAAGTTGCTGTTGCAATAAAATGTGGGCTGGGATAAAAAAATGATCTCTAAAGGAATAAATAAATACATGAATGAATATGGCAGATGGCTGCATTATGACCCAGACCAATCACACTTGATAGTACAAAATTGACTTTTACTGCTACTCATGTTTTGCTAGTTATTGTATTATAAATCATATTGCTTGGATTCTGTACTTTTGATTGCTGCTAGTTCTTGTAAATAGAGTGTTTGTGAATACCTTAAAAACACGCACCATTTGAGGCTGACGCAATTGCAACTTTGTATTGCTTGCATAACGAAAATAAAGTTCTACAACATGTTGGAAAGGGGTGAAATAATAGTTATTATTCAAAGAAAAAGAGAAATGGATTTGTTTGGGATGTAAAAAGATAGATAATAATTGACAAAGTAGCTTGTTCAGTGTAAAACTGGAAATATTTTTGATTCTCTTGTAAAGACTCCCAATCACTGAATGATTCTCCAAAAGCTATTTTCAAATGTTCAGAGACACAAAGTGAGCAGTAAACCCTGCCATGAAGGAGAAATAAACCCCCTCTTCCTCCTCTTCCTCCCCCTCCGTCTCTTGTTCTTCTCTATGCAGCCAGCCTCAGCCTCCCGTACAGTCAGCAAACACATTGATTGTGTTGAGTGTTGACAGAGCGGGGCTGCGTGTTGCCGTCGACATGGCAACCGCAGAGACAGAGAAGATAATCAGAGAGCCGCGGCTCGAGTCTATTGAACACGCAGGTCAGGAGGTCGACACATGAAGACGGAAACACAGACTCACCTGAGAAACATTTACTACTTCTACTAAGCATTAGGCTACTGCTAGTTAAAGCGTTGCTCTCGCCAAAATGCAACCTAGGGTCTTTTTGTGAATGTACCGGAGTCAAACTTTAGTTTAAAAGCATATTTAGGACGGAAACGCCACTTTTAAGATTTACCGTATTCTCGTTTTTCATTCAAATGACCTGTTGAATGGGAGTGCTAGGGACACTTTTATGCTAGCCTCTAAATATCTATTTTTAAACCACTAAGAAGGCTCGACACAACATGAGACTTTGCTCCAAGTATCACCAGGGGCTCTACACCTTAACCAAAGCACTGACAACATTGGTTGTGTTCAGAGTTTACTAAAAAGAAAGGTTTTAACAACTCACGTTAGCAGTTGTTCTTCCGGTCTCCGTCTATCGAGCCAGTCAGAAATAGTCGAGGGAGGAGAGTAAAAATGGAAAGCTTTTAAAGCTTAGTTCCATATAAATGCACGAATAATTCATTGTTTTGTCGTTATTGACCTTGTAGTTGAAAAAGGAGCCTCATATAAGAATGACATTTCCTCCTATGGAGTCCGTTCATTATCATTCGGAGATCGCCTATTTTTTTAAATGGAGGATAGCGTAAACAACAACTGCTAACGTGAGTTGTTAAAACCTTTCTTTTTAGTAAACTCTGTGAACACAACCAATGTTGTCAGTGCTTTGGTTAAGGTGTAGAGCCCCTGGTGATACTTGGAGCAAAGTCTCATGTTGTGTCGAGCCTTCTTAGTGTTTTAAAAATAGATATTTTGAGGCTAGCATAAAAGTGTCCCTAGCACTCCCATTCAAAAGGCCATTTGACCGAAAAACGAGAATACGGTAAATCTTAAAAGTGGCGCTTCTGTCCTAAATATGCTTTTAAATTAAAGTTTGACTCCGGTACATTCACAAAAAGACCCTAGGTTGCATTTTGGTGAGAGTTACGCTTTAAGGCCCTGACACACCGAGGCGCCCGTCGGCCAGTAAGTGCCCATCGCCCTAGTTTTGCGGTGTGTCTTGTATGGAAAGCCAATGTGCTCACAATTCGCCATGTGAATTGTGACGGATTATGAGCCCATTGGCTTTCCATAAATTTCGTCTGCCGTTTTTTTGGCTAATTCAACATGTTAAATCGGCGTGGGTCAAATAGTTTTCCCCCTATATTCATTCCTAGACGGAGCACTGCTGTGAATCCATGAACAAGGCAACTGTCTCTGGTTAGTAGGGTTGGCTATCGTTTGGGTTTTTCCCGATACCGGTGCTAAAGCCATACTTTTAAAATGGTGCCGGTGCCTGAACGGTGCCTGAACCGATACTTTTTAAAAGAAAGAAGGAAAAAAAAGGGCACTAAACGACAGTCAGCGACAACGGCTTGTTTATTGCTAAGGCCATATGGTCAAAATTAAATAATTTATTAATAATGTAATAACAATAATTTATAACAATAACTTGCAACTGCAGACTGTTGTACGTCCCGGTGTTGGAATCCTCTACAGTAAAATACAGTCAAACTTTACACCGTTTAGCTGTCAGCATTTTAACTGTGAAAATCGTGGCCTGTACACGAAATAAACGATAAAATCGTGACCGGTACACAAATCAATAAATCTAAATAACGTTAATTTCACAAATTGGCGTGAGACCGGGTTGGTTATAAAGGTATAACAATATTCATAATATAAAACGATAATATATTTTTTAATACAACTGAATGGTCCATATTTAGGTTGGTTTGGTCACCAATCGTACTGTACAACTTGTGAAGCTGAATCTTTCAACCATTTATCCATTACTTTTAGCTAAATATTTCGCCCGCTTATGCAATTCTCTTAGCTATGTCAACAGTTTTGTCACAAGTGACAATTCCCTGACCAATCAGTGCAGTGTTTTTACTCCACTTGCTAGTATCGGCTCAGCTCGCTCAGATACAACATATAAAGAAAATATAAGTAACAATAACATCAAATCAAGTTTAAAAAAAGAAAAAATTGGCTGAAATCATTTTACGGTACTGCCTGCCAACCTTAGCAGTGTTTGCTGTAATATTTGTTCACAGCAACAGTCCTTGAAATTATAGTTGCATTGCACCACTCCTGAGGCAGTAGTACTATTAGCAGCAGCAGTACTAGCTTTAGCATGAACATTGGCAGGATTGTTATATAACTGTATAAATAAACTGCTACAACACTGATCCAAAAGTCATTAGTTATTTATGAAGCGTTTCTAGATGTGTCAGTGTCGCCCTGTGTGTGTGTGTGTGTGTGTGTGTGTCTGTGTGTCTGTGTGGGAGGTGTTTACTGCACAGATTGCTCCCAATTTCAAAGTGTGATTCGGTGACTGAGAGGTTGATACAGTAGATTCTACATTCCCACTTTCCTACATGTACAAACAGAAATACATATTAGTAGCTGTGTGCAAGTATTTCTGCATTATTTGTACACACACACACACACACAACACACACACACACACACACACACACACACAGTGATTATTCATGAGCTTCTGTCTGTTAGCCAGCACAGCGTGGAGAGCGAAGGAAATATCAACTATTTATACAAAACCTCGAGGCCTCAGTGAGCCGTGTTTGGTTTGTTTCTTCCAAAATGAACCTGAGAGGATAACATGGCAGAGTGATAATCCTCTCACAGCTGAATGACGACGATGATACCTCTGCCAAGCATGATGGGTAACAGCAGGGCTGCGGTCAGCTCACTGACCCCGTTAAGTAATCCCTGCCTTGGTTATTTATTTATTTTCTTCATTTTTTGGGGGGATTATTGTGAACTGAGAAAGTGTGAAACGTTGTTGAAGTTTAGGGTTATCGGGATTGGTCTGTAAGTTTGTGAGGTACACTTATAGAATATAAACAGAAATAAAATAATTGCAAATGACTTCTTAACTTGCTTTTAATATCAATGATTGAAACTGAAAACACACTTTAATGGAATTTTGATCTAGAATAATAATCCACACCCCTCTTTCTTATCTAAAGCAGAGATCTTCAACAGGGGGTCCGGGGGCTCTAGAGGGTCCTCAGAGTCACTGCAGGGGTGCCACCAAATTATTGTCAATTTTTGAAAGTTAAAAAAAAATAAAATAATTATTAGCAAATATAAATCCCCACTGATGATAGGCTTACTGGCCTATCTTGTAGGTAAGGTAGTCACTAAGCTAGCCACGCACATATACAGTAAATTGTAAAGATTCAATGTGCCACATGTATGTGTAAGATTAAATGATGATTTATAAAATCATGCCAACAATTATTATTTTAATAGCTTAGTATTCTAAGCAAAAAGGTATAAAGGCTTGAAGCCGCCCTACACGTTATTGTAGGCCCAGTTTAATATGCAACTTCATGTCATACAATATATGTAGCAGGGGGGTCCCTGCTCTGTCTCTCTTTCAGTTAAGGGGTCCTTGGCTTAAAAAACGTTGAAGAGCGTTGATCTAAAGCAGCGAACAGGGACAGAGAGTGTGTGCTAAACCGCAGTACCTCGGGGCTCCAGGTGGAGGAGCTGTCCTCAGCATTGTTTTTTTTGGAATCCGCAGCCTTCTCCGTGTCCTCCCTGCCATCCGCGGCCTGCCGGTTCATACTTGAGGTGGGACTGCCCTTGGCACCCGATGCTTGCAGTGCAGCAGGTTTGTTCGGAGAGGCCGCCGCCCCCGCCCCCCTCTCGCTCTCCTCTACTGCTGCAGACAGCGGGTCCTGGAAACCCCGCTGCTGGCTCTGAGCCTCCATTTCTGCATGAGGGAGGCAACAGAGGAGGGAAAGTCAGCATTAGGCTTCTCTGGTGGTGAACAGCTTGAAATCTGTAGGTGTGAGGACAGAAGCTTGGACCAATTTCACCAATTTTAGATGATATTGTGTAATCCTTCAAACGTTGGCCTTTTCCTGAAACAGACACACTCGGAGAACAGGCCATACCTCAGACCAATCAATAGCAGTTATTTCCAATTCACCATCATTAAGGTCAGTCTGACTGTTATATCAATGGCTGCACAGAGCGTTGACCATGGCAACAGGCTGAGGTGAGTCATTCGCTTGTGTGTGTGTGTGTGTGTGTGTGTGTGTGTGTGTGTTACCTTGTTCATGTTCGTTAAAGATGGAAAATAAATACCAGTGGAGACAGAGTGACCGAACGATGTCACCACCACCCACCACCCACCAGCTGCTGGTTTAAAAAGGAGGCAGTTTAGGTTTGTATTTGCTCGTTGGGACGATAATTAATGTGATGCTTTTTGGTGAGCTGCGGAGCAACTAGCTGTGAGGTTTTTTCGGACGTTTCATAACCTTTTTTTCCTGTTATTCGTTCGGACTCTGTCGAGGTCTGATTGAACTGACATGCATTTAGGCCTTTAGCTTAGCACAGCGCTACTGCAACAATAGATACACTGGCTTAGCCACGTCAACCTCCCCAGCTCCACCCTTTTGTCCAAATATGGTCACTTCTGGCTCCAAAATGCTGTTTGTGAGTTCCCTAAAATAAATAACTGTTTGCTAAGCAGTTATCAGGAGATTAGTCTATATCCACGACGTTTCACCTGCAGGGATTGCTCCGTTTCTGACGGAAATTCCGCCAGATTTCACTCTTTTCGGCCAGATGTCCGTGTCCTTCCTCCTTCTTTGTGTTTTAATTCTAACCTCTGGTGGATTTGTGAGGACTATGGTTAACTGCTCCTCAGATCTCTGCAGGGTAAATCCAGACAGCTAGCTAGACTATCTGTCCAGTCTGAGTTTTCTGTTACACGACTTAAACAACCTTTGAACGTACACGTTCCACCAAAACAAGTTCCTTCCTGAGACTATTTAGCAGAGGCACCGTGGCTCCGTCTGGCGCTTAGCACCGCCCATGACGATTGTGATTGGTTTAAAGAAATGCCAATAAACCAGAGCACGTTTTTCTCCCATCCCAGAATGCTGTGTGGGCTAGCAAGACCCTCCTCCGCAGCGCTGTGGAGGAAGGTCTGGCAATGCGAGAGGAGATAAACAGTTGGGCTTTTGCATGGCAGTGCATCAACATAAGACTGGATGTATCAGGTAACGTTACGACTAAAGTTAGGACTATGCTAATTTGGATAACATTAGCTATCATTAATAAGAGTCTGTGGTATAGGATATTTGTTATAAATCGACCTATGATTAGTGACATATGATACCACAGTCAACTAATGACATTCGCAGATCCAAGCCGGTCCGCAGGCAAAGTGTTGCTTACCGTCTGAAAAGATCTTTACTCTTTTATATTTACATACATTTATACATGTGGAGAATGTGCTTTGATTTGCAGGGTGGGAAAATATAACCGGTGCTGCATGATCCAGGCTCAGTTGATAATCCAGATTATGTTTTGGAGGATGTTGGGATTATCATTAATCACAATTTTTAGGAAGAACATTTTAGGAACATTACTTCAACTTTTGGCAATCTATGTGTAATACTTGACTAGAGAAATTGATAAATTCAGATGACATGCGACTGTATAATGGTGCTGTGTTCCTTCTCTAAATATCACAACTCTTTGGGTAAAACACCAACAAATTGAGCATGGCCTCCAAAAATAACATAAATAGCAAAAATGACTTGTGTTTCTGTATCTTGCCTTTTGGTTTTCCTAGTCCTTTGAGATTATCTTAATCTTATTAATTAGTTATCAAACCTACAAATAACACTTAAACAACAAACAAGTCCACTCGACACAGGTGAAAGAAGACTAAAAATGGTCCTGTTTTTTGCTTGTTGCCTTCCAGGTCGCTCTCAAAACACCAGAAACCAGCTGACTACAAACAAGTGTCCTAATTAATGCTGCTGTCTGGGCACCCTCTCATCCAGCCACAGCGGTCCAATCCCACTGAGCCTCCCTGAGCTCTTTACAGCCTCTAATCTGCAGTAAAAACCTTATCTGGGGCCTTTTGGCTCATTGACACTGGGATGGATTAGTGGTGGCTCCTGCTGCTTTTCTGAGTTTCAGATCTCTAGAGGCTTGATAGAGGTGCAAACAACAATCTGCTCTCCCTGAAACCTCTCATAGAAATGTTTTAGTAAAGAAGAATCACTTTTGGCCCAGGCAAGCTCATGTTGCACTTTTTCTACTCAATGTGCAATTCTAATTAGTGAATTCTTCGCTAACAGGTTAGCTACAAGCACCTTAATGAATTCCAGAATTTTTCATGTCATTCGCTGCCCTCGAACACCCGGTTTAATTGCTGGAGATGTAGTCTATATCGACAACGTTTCACTTCTGGGATTGTTCAGGTGCCGCCGGAAATTCCGCCGGACCTCTCTCATTTTTGGCCTGATGTCCGTCCCCTTCCTCTGTCTCTGTGTTGGCGTTCTAACCTCTGGTGGATTTGTGAGGACTATGGTTAACTGCTCCTCAGATCTCTGCAGGGTAAATCCAGACAGCTAGCTAGACTATCTGTCCAATCTCAGTTTTCTGTTGCACAACTAAAACTACTTTTGAACGTCCACATGTTCCACCAAAACAAGTTCCTTCCTGAGACTATTTAGCAGAGGCACCGTGGCTCCGTCCGGAGCTTAGCACCAGCCAAGACGACTGTGATCGGTTTAAAGAAATGCCAATAAACCAGAGCATGTTTTTCTCCCATCCCAGAATGCTGTGTGGACTAGCCAGACCCTCCTCCGCAGCGCTGTGGAGGAGGGTCTGGCAATGCGAGACTACAGGAGATGTGATAGGATGCCATTTATTGTGAACTGAACCTGTGAAAATGTGACACGTGACAATAAACAGAAGACCGTCGCGGTCGACAGCTTCCTAATTTCCTGATGGAACTTTAACGAGCTACGGGGACTTGAATAACAAATATGATGCATGGAAACTCATTGTTCTAAAAAACAAGCAGACAGGAATATTTATCATAGACTAAAAATAGAGTATAAATATGGACGCTGCGTCTCCACTTCCTCCTGCTGTACAAAGTGAGGCCAAAATCTTCCAGATACAGGCGCCGCCATCTTGTAATCTTGGAGCCAGAGTCAGCACAGTAGTGATCGGGCGATGGAGCTGTGGCATCAAAGTCCCGCCCATACACCCGCCGACCAATCAGTCAATCATGGAGTCAATTCCAGCTGTCAATCATTCATGGCGCTTCAGCCTGTTTTTATAGCATCAAATAACTAATAAAACCAAACTGATCAGAAACCATCTTTAGGCAAAATATATATTTGAAGTGTACTTTTTGTTTGGCCCGTGTCCCATCTGCTAACATGGAGGGAGCGGGGCTTATGACCTATACTGCAGCCAGCCTCCAGGGGGCCATCCAGATGTTTTGGCTTCACTTAAACAGTCTATGCATCTACCCCTTGTATAAATGGTATGGCCAGATCGCTGACATCTTACTGCATATGGATACATAGATCCTAATATCCCCCACTGTTACCATAATGTGTTAAGATGAATACAGTGTGTTAAGGGAGATTTTGGCAGCACACCTTCACAGTCTGACGGCTCAGTGCTGCCCTCCTCCTGGTCCGACAGTCGGGTGAATTTGTGGCGTCGGCCCACCGACAGCTGCGTCTGCTGCGTCTGTTGCGTCTGCTGCTCGCTGCTGTTTGCTGCTGCTGGGGTACGAAAAGTCTGCGAACGCGACACTGAGATCTCAAACTGCTTCAGGACCTCAGCTTCACTGTCAGAAGAGCTGCTGCCTCCGTCATCATCTTCGTCACCGTAGCTGCTCACTGGAGGGAGAGAAACACAGGGAAACACAGGGGGTGATGAAGGAGAGAAGCTGGGAGAGGAGAGGAGGAGACAAGAGGAGAGTAAGAGAGGAGATGGAGAGATGATAGGAAGAGACAAGAGGAAAGAAAGAGAGGAAAGGGAAGAGAGGAGAGGGGAAGAGACCAGAGGAAAGGAAGAGAGGAAAGGGTAGAGAGGAAGAGACAAGAGGAAAAGAAGAGAGGAAAGGGCAGAGAGGAAGAGACAAGAGGAAAGGAAGAGAGGAAAGGGTAGAGAGGAAGAGACAAGAGGAAAAGAAGAGAGGAAAGGGCAGAGAGGAAGAGACAAGAGGAAAGGAAGACACAAGAGGAAAGGAAGAGACGAGAGAAAGAGACAAGAGGAAAGGAAGAGAGGAGAGGAAGAGACAAGAGGAAAGGAAGAGAGGAAGAGACAAGAGAGGAGAGGAGGATACAAGGATGAAAAGAGAGGAAGAAACAAAGAAGAAAGGAGAGGAGAGGATGAAACAAGGAAGAAAGAAAAGGAGATCCAGATTGAAGAAAGCATAATAACACTTCAGTGAATTTGAAGAATCACTTTTCTTCAGGTGGCGTCTTTTCCTGGCCGGTATCAGCCTCTTAGAGCTGGATTCTCAGACTTCACACCAGCCGAAACAAACAACTTAAACAAACAACGCACTAAGGAGAACGTTTTAACCGAAGCAAACAGGTTAGGTGTGATAGTGTCTGTCCTGAAACATCCAGCGTTCTCAAAGCTATTCTTTATGTGCTCTGGTTTGTCATTGGAGGACTTCTTAAACTTGTTATGTTTTCTCTTCAGGTCGTTGTCTTTTCACAAAGAAAAAAAAAGTGAGACCAAGCTGACCAAAATCCATCACTAAAAGCTACATGAGAATGTTGAATGTCATTCTCTGACTAGCCACCTGCATCCCAGCATGCAAAGCGCCTGGCTACAGGAGCCGTTTATCTTAAACCATAGAAATAAACTAGATAGAAAGGCCATTGAACTGTATGCCGTGGTGATTTGATTAGTACAAAAACAAAATGGTGATTGTTGTAAGTGGTAGAAGAAGTATTCAAGTATTAGTATTAATACCACACTGTAAAAAATACTCTAGATACTCTATCTCAAAATGTCTAGGCTACTTAAGTACAGTACTTGAGTAAATAGTACTTAGTTACATTCCACCACTGTTGTTAGTTGTCATGGTGTAAAGTGTGACGGAGCGGCGGAGTGAGGAGGAGGGACCGTTAGACCCAGCGGTAGACACCTAAAAACATCTATATTGGTTTAAGTGGACTCTATATTTAGAATGTTTCCAGCGCTCTACCTTGCTGTCAGACGGCCCTTTACGACGGGGAACTGAAGCCGTTATCTCTGCTCTCTTCACAGCCACCAGACTCCTTTGACCAAAACAGACATTTTACCTCGCAGTCGGATTAATGTAGTGGAGTAAAAAGTAAGCTATACAATGTAGCTTTGAGATGAAGCTGAGTAGAAGTATACAGTAGTATAAAAAGGAACTACTCAAGTAAAGTACCTCAAATTTGTACGTAAGTACAGTAGGCCTACTCGAGTAAATGTGGACGTGACACATGAGCTTTTCAGTGCTGTTTGTATAAATGGAACTATTTAAATCAGGCTTAGTGTTCAGGTTAAAATAACGTTATATATGACTATAGGACAACGTAAACATAACGTAAGCATACATAAGGTAAGGAGCCCCTACCTCATCGGTTGAGTCCAAACAGGATGTGTTGTTTGCTCAGGAAATACCAGAGGCTCCACCTGCTGCAGGTGTTTGTTCACTGTTTGACTCACAGGCTCCACCTGGACTCAACCATCCTGCTGCGGGGAATGGGTTGATCTAATTATAAAGCACCAACATTCTGAGCCATGCTCTGTTTACTTCAGCTAGCCAGTGTTTGATCTGTGTTTGAGTTCTGCCATTCTTTGAGTTAAAATGACTCACAGGCAGAATTAGTGTGCAGGGTTTACCCTCTTCAGCCCACGTGGAGGAAGCTCTCACTGTAACAAGTTATCACAGCATTTTTTTAAGCATTACTGTCTACGTTTGTTTTGTACAGTTCAACACTGAAGTAATACTTTACTCAAACTGTTTATAGTATTCAAAACATAGTTTGGAAATGTGCCTATTCGCTTCTCTTTTGCAGAGAGTTAGATGAAAAGATTGACACCACTCTCATATCTGTCAGGTAAAACTGAAGCTGCGTCTAGCAGCTGGTTAGCTTAGCATATCTTAGCATAAAGACTTGAAACGGGAGGAAACAAAGATTCCAAAAATTCCCCCTACTAGCATCTTTAAAACTCTAAATAACATGGCATATCTTGTTTGTTGTCAGTAGAAAAAGTGAAAACACAATTCATCATTTTACGGGCCAGTATGTGTGGGACCTTTCTTTGGTTGTTTGAAGTTTGTAGATTCCTCCTTTTATATTTTTGCAATTTAAAAACCCTACGGAATCAAAACCGCTCCCGCATAATAATCCCTGTTAGGGTTAGTTTTTACTAAAATATGGCTAAATTCACTGACTGTCAGTAAAATCCACAAAAGAACTGGTGAGTTCATCTTGCCAACGTCCATCCATCCATCCATCTTCGTCCAGCAGGGGACCCCAAACTTCCCTTTCCCGAGCCACATTAACCAGCTCCGACTGGGGGATCCCGAGGCGTTCCCAGGCCAGGTTAGAGATATAATCCCTCCACCTAGTCCTGGGTCTTCCCCGAGGCCTCCTCCCAGCTGGACGTGCCTTGAACACCTCCCTAGGGAGGCGCCCAGGGGGCATCCTTACCAGATGCCCGAACCACCTCAACTGGCTCCTTTCGACGCAAAGGAGCAGCGGCTCTACTCCGAGCTCCTCACGGATAACTGAGCTTCTCACCCTATCTCTAAGGGAGACGCCAGCTACCCTCCTGAGGAAACCCATTTTGGCTGCATGTACCCTGGATCTTGCCAACGTGATTCTGAAATTCATGTTGTTGGCTATCAGCAAACTGTCATAAATGGACAGTTGACATGTTTGTTCAGTGTGGTTCTCTGAGCTACTGTCTGAGTTTGGAGAAGCAGGCAGGAGTAGCAACACAGAAGTTAAGCAATGTCCTGCTGTGGGTTTTAGACACCTAAAAAGGTGTATATCAGTTTAAGTGGACGCTATATTTAGAATATTTTCAGCGCTTTACCCTTGCTGTCAGACAGCCCTTTACGACGAGGGAACTGAAGCCGTTATCTATAGCTTCTTAGGAAATTATTAGGAAATTACAGAACGGCAAAACAAAGCATCAAAACTAGTTTTTGACATTGGCCCTTTTACCAGATAGGGTCTCAAGATTAGGTAACAAAACAGGACCTTGCCAGTTGATGCGTGTGATTGTGATTTAATCAGTCACAAAAAAGCAATTGATTCACTAGTGAAACTAGGGTGTTTGGGGCAGTTCCTGGCTTTAATCCAACATGCAAAATCCCCGGTATGATCCTCTAATTTAACATTCTGTTAACCTTTGCTCTGGGTGTTCGCAGTGTTTGACAAGTGGGAGGAAAGAAAGAGTTTTACTGGGTGATGGAAAACAGAAAATGAGTGGCATTTTCTCTCTGTACTTTTTTTTCTCTTTGTTGAACTTTTCTTCAAGGTTCTATAATGTTACTAGTTCCATTGGGAGCGGCTGCCGAGCTTTGTGGCAGCATGTGGCTGACTCACTCGACGCTTTCTCTCATACATACACATACCTCGCCCACAGGAAACCACTGCACAAATACAAACTCACCCACGTTCTCTCTCGCTCCATTACTGAAGAGTTTAATTGGAGTCACATTGCATACAGGAATCACACATTCTCTCTCTCTCTCCTACTGAGATGCTTCAGGTTGTATAAAAGGTGAACCTTGACTAGAGAGCGAAAGCACTCACAGATGCGCTCATACTGGCTCAACATTTTAGGAAATAGTCTTATTGCCTTTCTTTCTGAGAGAGAGAGATGGGCGGATTGTTGTGTCCATACAGTATGTTAAAGGAAAACGCTGTTTTGTTACAACCTGAAACATTTCCCATAAGTGTGGCTCTGTGGCTAACTTTGCACTCCTCCATTGTGGAGATTGGGGGAACAAGGACTCGTGTAATATCAGGGCAAGCTTTGCAGGCCTCCAAGAGCTTTCCAAATGAACACAATGTTTACATGAATCATTTCAGACACTTGTTTCTGAGTCTGACCGAAAGTAAACACAGAAAAGAAGGCGTCTGAAATGGCCATTATGGTGCCGTTACCACCCACAATATTGCCTCACCAAGTGTGTTGTAGAACTACGTCCTTCCAGAGTTTATTCTATGTTATATTTTTTGATTCCCAGAAGCAGCTGTCACTCACCGAGGCCCTGGTGCATTTCCTGTCGTCCTTTCTTCCGGCGGCCATGTTGCTCCAGGCAGGGCATTCCACCGACACGTGCGAAACACAGCTTCTTGTTGATGAAGAGAAAGAGGACGGCCAACGCCACGATGAAGACGCCCACCGCCGACAGGAAGCCGATGGCCTGGGGGGGGACTGGCAGGAGGAGGGAGAGGGGACACACAATGACACACTGATCAGACCACACAAACAGACAGTCTGGAGACACACACACACACACACACACACACACACACACACACACACACACACACACACACACACACACACAGTACACATGGCACATGTGATGCACACAGACAAAACGAGTGATACTTTAGTATTTGAGTTACCTAGTGCCTTGCTCAAGAGCAGAGTCAGTGTAAAGCTTGTGCAGCTGCTGGAAAGAGCCAGTTTCCCAGCTGGCTTTTCTGGGCTGAACCAGCAGCTTGGTGCCTTGCGCAAGAGCACTTGGGTGTTCTTAACAAGCAAAAACTAAAACAAGTAGTATGTCACATTCTGCGTTCTACGTTCATCTTTTTCTAAACTTAACTAAGTAGAACACACACACACACACACACACACACACACACACACACACACACACACCCACCAGACAATTCAAACAAGACGCAGGACCACACACGCAAATATTCATATTTGACAGTTTGTGACTTCCGTAACTCAGGACAGAGAATGCAGCCGCTCTCATCTAACGTTACTTTTTGACTAGAAATAGCATTTTGCGCATGTTGTAATAACGACATTATGCACATTTGAAAACATTTTAATAAATCAAATTCAGACAATATATTTCCCAGCCTGATGGTCAATTGGAGAAGCTTAGCTGGAGCTTTATATAGCCTGGGGAGAAACAAAGCCTCCGCCATCATAAGCCCCTTTCCAGTCTTGTATAAAGTATTTGAAAGCAATACTTGAGTAAAAGTACAAGTATCTTACCAGAAAATGACTTTGGTAGAAGTATCTGACATTTACTGTACTTAAGTATCAAAAGCATTTTTCTGATATTAAATGTACTAAATTATTAGTAAAAAAATAACGTTGATTATGAACTTTACTGTGGCTCCCAAGTGAAAGGACCAAACACTCAGAAATATGAGCGAGCTGACATCAACAAAGAGACAAACAGAAACAGAATTTATATTTTTTGTGAGGAAGACTCTTTCACTCCAACATACGAAAAATATTTTTTGCAAATACCGCCGTAGGTGTTTAACGTTATCTTCATCACCACCCCATTCACCAAACCTGCTTTTTTGCAGTCTAACAAATGTCTTCTGATTTTATTTTGTAGTAACGAGTAATGCAGTATACATTTTGTTTAGGAAATGTAGTGGAGTACAAGTAAATGTCTCAGTACAGATACGCGAAAAGTCTACTTAAGTACACTAACAAAGTATTTGTACTTTGTGACATTACAACCCTGCCCCTTTCACACATGCGCTGCAGCCCTGAACTTATTTAGAGCTGTACGTGAGAACATGGTGTGTGAATCAGTTGGAGCGGTTATTAAATTTTTTTTCCCCTGCCAGCTGAGGGTACAAACTCATTGACCGGAGAGTTCACAGTGAGTGAGTGGGTCTCTTGATGGCGTTTCTATGATGCAGCTGGCTAAACCGGAACAATACAAACATCCAAAGGTGAAGAAAAAGAAACGCGATGTACACTGAGACGCCAACGAAAATGTCTAAAAAGAGAGACGAGAAACTGTCGGAACGGGCTGACGCCAAAACCATCAGACAGATTCAAGGAATGACAAGAGACTCGGATGTTTCTGACCAAATTATGGAGCGACTTAAGGCCCAGACACACAATCTCCCCAAATTGGTCAAAAAAAGTGCCTCAGAACACACCAAAGCGACAAGACGTAATACGTCTCCATAACAGCAGGTGGCACTAATCTGTATTGTCGCCCAAAAGTAAAAACCGGCAGCTGATTGGACGAACGCGTTACGTGGGTCCGGTTTCTCCGGAAATTCAAAGCCAGACTGTCATGGCGGCTTGTTCAGAAAACGATCTCATATTGTCCTAAAATAGTTCACTGAAACGTGTTTCTGAAAACATCTGAAGAGAGAAACAGGCCGTGCAGTTTCTGAATCTGTCTTCATTTCACATCAACAAAGGTCAGTTTAAAAGATTTTCGTCAGATTTTCCGGGTTAGCACTCCACCAATCAGGTGGGTCATTTGAGTCCGACTGCCAGCAGTGCCCGCCCTGCCGATTATACATGTCAAATCGTACAATATGAAGGCCGCCAGCCCCTCGGACGGACAACGGCACGGAACACACGGAACAGACTCGAGTCACCGACCTCGCCAGACTGTCCTACGGACGATTATCGTCTCTGTGTGTCCGGGCCTTAAGTGGCCGTGGTGTAATCCGCGTCATGTCCTGTCTCCTGCAGGCGCCACCCCACATCTAAACCAAACGGAGTGTAGGAGCCTCCTCCTGTATGCTTGTTTATGGTCTCATTTATATTATTCATTGATTATTATATTATGCACTGATATTGTAGGTGGTGGGCGTATTCACCAGGGTTTGGGAGGAAGTGATAACAGTATATTTGTTTGCTTCACCTGTTCACCTGGTTTTTGGGCTTTGACAGAGAGGGGGTGAGCCTGGGAGCGAACACTTTCTGTTGACGGACTTATTTGCATCACAAAGTAACTTTACATTTGGTAACCATTTGGTAGCGCGTAACACTGTGATGTTTTTGGACTGCTTCAGCCGCAACACTTGTATTTCCAGTAGGGGTGGGAATCTCGAGGTACCTCACGATTCGATTCAGAGGGCTATGATGCGATGATAAAACAATTACCGATGCATCTTGATACATCAAAACAAAAATTATGTCTATACATGTCTAGAGATTTTCTCTCTCATACTTAAAACATAGCATTTGTGGGGCGCCCTGGCAGCTCACCTGGTTGAGCGAGCGCCCCCGTGCACCAAAGCTCAGTCCTTAACGCAGTGGCCCGGATTCAATTCCAACCCGCGGTCCTTTGCTGCATTATCTTTAGGTTCAGTTAGAGAACTTGCATTAGGGATGTAAATACAGAAAATATATACAGAGATTTTGGATTTACATCCACACACATTTGTGCATGATCACGGAAGGCTTGTATCATGTGGACGCGCCGACAGTGTTGTTGTAGAATTCCTCATGGGGGGAGACAGAAACTACACACTATAATTTTAAACATTCAACCAGTCACTTAAATACTTGCATATTGTCAATTACAAAAAAATAATCAGTAATGCTCCATCATAAGACTCCGACCTGTCTGCAGCTTGCACTTGTTTATACAGGGCCGAAACACAACGGACTGATTATTGACTTTTCTGCACCGTGCCGAGCCATAATCTTCCAAGAGATGAGAGGCATCTAACGATCAATTTTTTTCTCCTGTTGTGTGCTACATGTGAGAAAGGGAAACACCTGATTCTCATAGTTCATATGAAAAAAAAGCACTTTAGTTAAAAGTGGTGACTTAGGTTTAATTTGTATTTGAGCTTGGCTTGTGAAAGTAGTTCTGAATTCTATTTGTTTTTATTCAGTGATGGGTAATGGGTTGATTAGCAAGCATTACAGAAAGAAATTAGTGAGAGAAAATAGACATTGAAAGGAAGGATGGAAAGAGAAAGTGGAGACAGTAAACAACAGATAGAAAAAAAAGAGGAGAAAACATTAAGCAGAGGAGAGAGGCAGAAATAGAAAGAGGAACGTTGCAGTGAGGAAACAGATGAGTGAAAAACCAAAACAGAGAGTAAATAAAAGAGTGAGAGAGACGAGGTGATACAATGTGTACTACTCTGCTCTCAATGAGGCGCCTGAGACTCAATACAGAGTAACAGAAATGCACAACGGGGGGTCACCATCTCCCGTTTCCACGGCAACCTCTCAGAGAGCAGAGAACTGAATCGATGGGAGCAAACGGAGACGAGTGCACATCCTGCTGAGAGCAGAAAGAAAGGACTCAACAGCATAGGTGTGTGTGTGTGTGTGTGTGTGTGTGTGTGTGTGTGTGTGTGTGTGTGTGTGTGTGTGTGTGTGAGTGAGGGTGTAATACTATTATGTTGTGTTTATTTACACCATACACCATCTTTTGTTTTTTCACTCGTCATGTCGCTCTCTGGCCTTTTTATGGAAACAAATCTCCCACGCTGTACAGATGTACCTTTTTAATCTGCACTGACAACAGCGCCAAGCAACACTGTATGTGTGTGTGTGTGTGTGTGTGTGTGTGTGTGTGTGTGTGTGTGTGTGTGTGTGGTGGCAAAATAATGAGCAACGACAGCAGCTGTTTACTCCATCCTTCCACATACACCAGTATTTGAACCAGTGTTGGAAGAAGTACAGTATAGAAAACAAAAGTCCTGCATTCAAAAGTTTACTTAGTACAAAAGTATTAGCGTCAAAATGTACTTAAAGTGCCAAAGAAAAAGTACTCCTTTTTTGCAGGTCCATTTTTGGATTATAATCATTAATAGATAAATGCAGTTTAATGTTGCATCTGGTAAAAATGTAATGCCATCTGTTGATCACATTTTGTGTTAATCTGAATCTGTAAAGTAACTATCAAATAAATGTAGTGGAGTAAAAAGTATAGTATTTCCCTCTGAGCTGTGGTGGAGTATAGAAGCATAAAGTGACATAAAATGGAAATACTCAAGTTAAGTAACTCAAAACTGTACTGAGTTACTTTCCCCCACTAATTTGTATTATTCTCAGATAACAGAAAGGAGAACATGACGTCTAAAAAGCTGCAGACACCCCCGAATCAACATGAATAAAGTTATAGAATAGAGTTTTAAATTAGGCCTGAGCGATTCATGGAATTTTTTTTTCAATTACGATTTCGGCTGCCAACGGTTATGAAAACAACATATTGGAGATAAAAGCGATCATTGCGCCGCATTTTGTTCCACAACAGAGAGGCCCTCCCCTTCCGGTGGGGCCTATATTTCATAAAAACTATGCACGGTAAATACATTTTTTGATCCTGTATGAATGGAGCAATGAATTACACATATGTTTGTCAATTAATCAAAGATCTTATGACATGCTGCTTTTTGCATGCTTTTATATAGACCTTAGTGGTCCCCTAATACTGTATCTGAAGTCTCTTTTAAATAGACCTTAGTGGTCCCCTAATACTGTATCTGAAGTCTCTTTTATATAGACCTTAGTGGTCCCCTAATACTGTATCTGAAGTCTCTTTTATATAGACCTTAGTGGTCCCCTAATACTGTATCTGAAGTCTCTTTTATATAGACCTTAGTGGTCCCCTAATACTGTATCTGAAGTCTCTTTATATAGACCTTAGTGGTCCCCTAATACTGTATCTGAAGTCTCTTTATATAGACCTTAGTGGTCCCCTAATACTGTATCTGAAGTCTCTTTTATATAGGCCTTAGTGGTCCCCTAATACTGTATCTGGAAGTCTCTTTTATATAGACCTTAGTGGTCCCCTAATACTGTATCTGAAGTCTCTTTATATAGACCTTAGTGGTCCCCCTAATACTGTATCTGAAGTCTCTTTATATAGACCTTAGTGGTCCCCTAATACTGTATCTGAAGTGTCTTTATATAGACCTTAGTGGTCCCCTAATACTGTATCTGAAGTCTCTTTTATATAGACCTTAGTGGTCCCCTAATACTGTATCTGAAGTCTCTTTTATATAGGCCTTAGTGGTCCCCTAATACTGTATCTGAAGTCTCTTTATATAGACCTTAGTGGTCCCCTAATACTGTATCTGAAGTCTCTTTTATATAGACCTTAGTGGTCCCCTAATACTGTATCTGAAGTCTCTTTTATATAGGCCTTAGTGGTCCCCTAATACTGTATCTGAAGTCTCTTTTATATAGACCTTAGTGGTCCCCTAATACTGTATCTGAAGTCTCTTTATATAGACCTTAGTGGTCCCCCTAATACTGTATTTGAAGTCTCTTTATATAGACCTTAGTGGTCCCCTAATACTGTATCTGAAGTGTCTTTATATAGACCTTAGTGGTCCCCTAATACTGTATCTGAAGTCTCTTTTATATAGACCTTAGTGGTCCCCCTAATACTGTATCTGAAGTCTCTTTTATATAGGCCTTAGTGGTCCCCTAATACTGTATCTGAAGTCTCTTTTATATAGACCTTAATGGTCCCCCTAATACTGTATCTGAAGTCTCTTTTATATAGACCTTAGTGGTCCCCTAATACTGTATCTGGAAGTCTCTTTTATATAGACCTTAGTGGTCCCCTAATACTGTATCTGAAGTCTCTTTTATATAGACCTTAGTGGTCCCCTAATACTGTATCTGAAGTCTCTTTTATATAGACCTTAGTGGTCCCCTAATACTGTATCTGAAGTCTCTTTTATATAGACCTTAGTGGTCCCCTAATACTGTATCTGAAGTCTCTTTATATAGACCTTAGTGGTCCCCTAATACTGTATCTGAAGTCTCTTTTATATAGACCTTAGTGGTCCCCTAATACTGTATCTGAAGTCTCTTTTATATAGACCTTAGTGGTCCCCTAATACTGTATAGGTGGGGGGGGGGCTGTGGCCTTGACCAACTGCCACTTTGCTCGTTGCTCATGATGCCTCTCTCTCTTTCTCATGGGTGGGCCAAATTCTATGGGCGGGCAAAGCAGAGAAAGGGGAGGTAACCTTTCACCTTATGACCTCATGAGGAGGAGATTCCAGATCAGCCCATCTGAGCTTTCATTTTCTCAAAAGGCAGGGGGAACTCATATTAATGGTAAAAAACCTCATAAAGTGAAGCTTTCATGCCATGGGACCTTTAAAAGGTAATTTAGCAAGTGAAGAAAGTCACAGTTTGCCGTAGGTTTGTCGTAGTACTACTTAGTTTTGTGTGAAACCGCTCAGTGAACTACATCTCTTGTCTCGCACAATGCGTCACCTCACTCGCTGCTCAGCTTGTTCACTGGCTAGCTAGCTTAGCTTCCACAACACGTGTAACATTATCTCACCTGATGTGTTTTATGGAGCGTCTTTATCAGTTAAAAAGCGAAAAGAACAAGCGAGACCGGCTGCTCGTGTGAGTAACGTTACACCCTGGCTCCAAACACACAGACATCGTAGCTTCAGAGAGCTGTCACTTAGACACTTTGGGGTCTTTCTAATGACGCCTTCTCACAGTCTGATACTTCCCCAATTTTACCACAAACTGAAACTTTCTTCACTTGCAAAAACTATCTTTAAAATTGACAAACATCATATGTCTAATTCATGAATCAATTCACACAAACAATTATTTGTCTGTCCTCGTTCTCTCCCATGACATCCCCAATGCTGCTCATTTTAGCCTCGTTCAGCTCCTTGTTTTGGTTTCACAGCGTATTTACCGTTTTACAAAAAAATGAAATGCCCTGCTGGAATGAACACAGTGCAATGTCTGGACGGTGTGTTCGGGTGCGGCTGTAAAGTGGAGTTTCCCCTTTCAGCTGCTCCGACAGTCACACAGACAGTGAGCTCAGTGTTGGAGACTCAGAGAGCCTCCTACTGTCTGCATCCAGATGGACAGGAAGAAACCCCGGGTCAAAGTCTGGCCTCACACCTGCTGCATACAGACACACACACACACACACATACATACACACACACACACACACACACACACACACACACACACACACACACACACACACACACACACACACACACACACACACACACACGTGGACGCACTTCATTCCAAATGCAAAGATTCCAGTTTGCTTGGCTCCCTAACACACAACACACATATTTACAATGGTAAATGCCAGTCATGTCTTCAAATATCTTGTTTCGTCTATATTATATTACATATAATAATAATAATTGTATTAAATACTGTATTACATTTTAATTAGATTTCGACAAAAGGTATTCAATTTGAACCAATAGAAAACAGAGAAAAGCATTCATTCCTCGCATTTGGGAGGCTAGAAATTACATCACGGGTAAAGGATCAGAAGTCGGTAGGAGGTTAGCGAAACACTAGTCTCCCTTTGCCAGACCTTCTGGTTAGTCCACACAGCATTCCGAGACAGGAGAAAAACCTGCTCTGGTTTATTGGCATTTCTTTAAACCAATCACAATTGTCTTGGGCAGCGCTAAGCTCCAGACGGAGCCACGGTGCCTCTGCTAAATAGTCTCAGGAAGGAACTTGTTTTGGTGGAACATGTGGACGTTCAAAAGTAGTTTTAGTCGTGCAACAGAAAACTCCGATTGGACAGATAGTCTAGCTAGCTGTCTGGATTTACCCTGCAGAGATCTGAGGAGCAGTTAACCATAGTCCTCACAAATCCACCAGAGGTTAGAACGCCAACACAAAGGAAGAGGAAGGGGACGGATATCCTGCTGAAAAAATGGACATCCGGCGGAATTTCTGGTTCACCGAAGCTATCCTGGTAGTGGAAGGTCTTGGAAAAAGTGTAGTAATAACCAGTGGCGGTTTTCCTCAAAGCGGTTTTCTACTGTATTATCTATCATTTCACCGTGTGGGGAATTGGCAAATTGGCGCCCCTGCTTGCTGAGAAGGTGCCATGCGACCCAGAGGGACAGTTCACCTCTGGGTCGAACGGGTTGCTGGGCATAGGCGCCGATACCGTTGGTGCTCCGCTAATACTGAGCACCCACCAAGCTGATCGCAGTTATGTGTCAGTTCAACTTTTCATCTCCATCCTATCCTGAGTTGAAAGAGCCTTGCCTACTTTACGGCTTTATTATCGAGTTGATAGGCGTGTGTGTTCGTGTCGGCCGTCTGAAATGCAAACATGTTTTGACTACTTTTTTTTTTTTTAAAGGGCGTGCGCCCATGAGCATCCAATAGGGGAGCAGATTTCATACAATGACATCACTGATGATTTGGCATCAAGGAAGGCCAGAAAGGTCAGGTTTTAGTTTGAGTTTGTGTTTTCTGTTCTCAGTGCTATAGTGTAACAGTTAGATTCTCTTTAGTGTGTTTTCACATTTGTGTGATGAAGGATTTGTGCTATTTAGAATAGGCCTATTTATTCTATATTTTATTGTATATTATTCTTAATATTTTATATTATTGTTGCTCTGCTATTGTTAGAATTTTTATATATCTGATTGTATATATTTTTGGCACATTTATATATATATATATATATATATATATATATATATTATAACAATATATATATATATATATATTATAACAACATAAGTGAAAGAGAAAATGATATTTCTCAATTGCACAAATCTTTCATTAGAACATTTGAAAAACACACTTAAGAGAATCCAGTTATTAACTATTACAATTACAACAGGAAACACTTTTTAAGGTGAACAATCTCCACCTCCAACATTTTCAAAAGACAATGAACACAATTCTGCACAAAATATGACAGTATAAGGTATCAGAACTTAAAATAAATATACACTATAATATAGTAATTTTGCAACATTTTGTGTTTTTTTGGGGGGGTGGGGGGCGTTCGAAGGGGGTCTCGCCCTGGGTGTAATTCAATGTAGAACCGCCACTGGTATATACTGACTTAAAAATTATAATAAACATTGTTATTTTTCATTGTTATGTTTATTTTTGACCGACTTATCGGTTTATTGACTGATTTGATTAACTACTTGAAAATACTTGAAATAACATTAATTGTGAAGAGGTTGCACCAGAAGAAGCTCTCAGCCTCCAGTAGTGGAATGTAACTAAGTACATTTACTGCAGTACTGTACTCCAGTCCAAATGTTGAGGTACTTGTACTTTACTTGAGTCTTTTCTTTTCATGCCACTTTCTACTTCTACTCCGCTACATTTCAGAGAGAAATATAGTACTTTTTACTCCACTACATTAATTGGACAGCTTTAGTTACTAGTTACTTTACATATTAAGACTTTTGCACACAAAACACATGTAGTTTATAAAATATGATGTTTTATTCTAAAGTAAACTAGCCAACAATATAACGGCTACAAGTCCAGCTGAGATGATCAGACCATTAAACACACAACTGGTTGGTCCTTTACACTTTCTACAATGGGAGGAGAGTCCTGCATTGAGTACTTTTACTTTTAACACTTTAAGTACATTTTATATGATACTTACATACTTTTACCTAAGTAACAATTTCAATGCAGGACTTTTACTTACTTTTTTTTTTTACAGTGTGCTATTAGTACTTTTACTTAAGTAAAAGATCTGAATACTTCTTCCACCACTGCCAGTCACAAAACTAATTCAGCAAGGGAACAAACATTTTGAGAAGACGAGCTTCTTCTTGTCTACATGTTCATTATACAGCTAAACAGACGAAGAGCCTACAGCCGCGCTATAGCAGCCGTGAGGCTGAGCTAAATGGTAACATCTGCATGCTAACATGCTAATATGCTAACATGCTTAAGTTACAGTTGGAGTGCAAACATGCAGAAGTTTACCATAACGATTACCTGGCTAGTAGCGCCAGTGTTAGCGCGCAAACATGTGCTTATTACATCAAACACAAAGTACACAAAGCTGAGGCTGATGGGAATGTCAGTAGTTTACTTTCGTATACCACTGCCATACATTACTTATACTCTTACTGGTTATTAACTGTTTCTGTCTCAGTATATAGATTTATTTTACTACCACTTCTAGCACAGTATTGTACTTTATATTATATGCCCATATTTAAGCTGCTGCACTAGGCTATTTTAGGTCTTAATTTATTAGAGATGTAAGAATGTCATTGCCAATAACTGCTTTATGAATATAAAAAACTTTCCGTTTTATTACTTCAAAACTTTTTCTGAAAGTCGTAAAATGCCACACGGTTCCCATTTACCCCCAAAAAACATCCTCCCACGTTCCTCAAATCTACCACGGCGAGCGATTACCCTGCTGTACTTTACACGCTAACATCCTCAGTACTACAGATGCAGATTCTGATTACCCACCTAAAGTCATTGTCTGCCCTTCTGGAGCCTCGAATCTCGGATATGTCGGCTGCGCCCAATCAGCGGGGGGGTTGGGGGAGGGCTACACCAACAGCTCAGTCAGGCTGTTCAGTCCAACACAACAACACAAGCTCCCACACTATAAAACACCAACTTCCATGTCTGGAAAGGCGTTGGCCAACCAAGCACATTCCCTGACTGTTCAAATAGCCTACAACCTCTACCTACAACCCGCTATCTCCACAACGCTGTGGACTAAGGTCTGGCCACACCACACATACATTCTGGGATAGGAGTAAATGCATTGGTATTTCTTTAAACCAATCAAAATCGTCTACGCCCCGGACACAATGACAGTGCCTCTGCTAAATAGCCTCAGGAAGGAACTTGTTTTGGTGGAACGTGGACGTTCAAAAGTAGTTTTAGTCGTGCAACAGAAAACTCAGACTGGACAGATAGTCTAGCTAGCTGTCTGGATTTACCCTGCAGAGATCTGAGGAGCAGTTAACCATAGTCCTCACAAATCAGCCGGAGGTTAGAACGCCAACACAGAGACAGAGGAAGGGGACGGACATCCGGCCGAAAATTAGGGACATCCGGTGAATTTCCAGCGGCACCTGAACAAACCCCGGAAGTGGAACGTCCTAAATATAGACTACCACACCGCTGACGCATGCACAAAGGGGACAGGACGCCATTAGGAGCATTACCATATAATGACAGATTTCTCTGGGTTTGAACATTTTTCATAAATACACAACTCAACTAAATATATAACATATAGGCTAGGTCTAAAAACTGAAAACTGCCTCGAAAATAAAAACAACACAATTGAGAGAAACTTCAGAAAACGTTTTCAGCTTCAGTTCCATCAGTTTTCCCCCCCCCGCTCACTCACAGATAACATTTACATCAGAATACATTATATTAGATTCACTTTACATAATCTCAGTGGAAGGATAATTGCATTATAGCACCAGCAGGGAACCCGTTGGATAGCATTGATGAAACAGTTTGTTCAACGTGTTAAAGGCAAATTATAATGAACCAATGTACAAACAAGGATCAGGGACCCAGAAGTCAATGAGAGGCATCGGATCAGGCTAATGAGATGGAGAGATCCAACAAACAGCGATAAAAAAAAATTCACAAACGCTAATCTGTGACAGACAAGGTTGTTTGTGTGTGTGTGTGTGTGTGTGTGTGTGTGTGTGTGTGTGAATACTAAATCCTTATCCCCTGATTACTATGCAGCTGCTGACTTTTCCACCCTGTCTTTGAAGTGAGTAGCTCCAGAGGAGAAATGAGAGCACTTTGATGTGAGTGTTAGATTAGGCTGAAAAAAAGAAGAAGATGCACAGCGGCGGCGGCGAAGGCCACGTTGTTACCACTCATTAAAGAGAGATCCGAAGAAGACGAACACGCCTCTTTGTAGTTTTTTCTTTCTTCTTTTTTTAGCGATGAATAAAAGGAGTGCCTGTTGCTTCTTTCAGTTCGTACTAAGGTCACTCATTAATGTGGGTAATTAGTTTTAGGACTGTAGGCCTGTGGGTGTGTGTGTGTGTGTGTGTGTGTGTGTGTGTGTGTGTGTGTGTGTGTGTGTGTGTATCTCCCACGCTGTACCTTTTTAATCTGCACCAAAAACATTGCCAAGCAACAGTGTTTGTGTGTGTGTCCTGGCCCTTTGCCTACAGATCTTTACTATACCACACACCTGAATGCTCTTTCCCCAGCAGTGGAGAAGTATTCAGATCTTTTCAGTACTTGAGTAAATGTAGTTAGTTACATTTCACCACTGGTCTTTAGTCTTAGTTCCCTGAACTCTGGTGGGTCCAGGAAGATTACTCCTCTGTAGTAATAAGTCTGGATGTGAGTGAGACCATGTCCATGCTTATTTTGATCGTTTTCCTGCGCTCTGTTTTGGACTGAACGGGGCGTTTCTTCCACTCCCACAGACAAATGTGAAAATTCTCGTCTTCTCCAAAACAATGACGTATGCCTCTTCTGTTATTGTTGGTTTAAAATGACTTTATCCAAAGCCATGAATTACATACAGCATCAATAGGAAGATATACAAATAATAATGAGGTTCACAGTCGGTGTTCCAGCTCATCCCAAAGCTGTTGAATGGGGTCGAGGCCAGGTTCTTCTACACCAAACTGGTGTTTAAATCCCATTACTTTTTTTTTTTTTAATCATATCCTCAATGGGCCTCATTCACTAAACGTTCTTCAGAACAAATGTGTTCTTAAACCCCACTTAGGCAGTATCCACGGAGATTCTGGCATTCACCAATGTTTTCTTATTTGGGATTTGTTCTTAGGTAAGAACACAATCTTCGCACTCTTACGCACTACTGAGAGCTGACATTTCGTTTGCGCAAAACAAGTAGTTATACCGTTTTCATCCGTTCTAATTTAAAATTTTGTATTTCTCTCCTTTATAATTTTGTAACTAATTATTTTCATTATTTTACCCATAATTATATGTTTATTTGTTTTAATAAATACACACTAAACTTACACCTCTGCTCATTTGTAAACAGTGTTGGAGTTATTTCCAAAATGTAATACATTATTGATTACTAGACACTGTCTATTTGAGAGTAATTAGTTACAATATTACTGTCTCTGAATTGTAATGCTTTACACTACGGGATCAAAAAAGTCTCATCTTCATCCACTATATACATCATCATTTATTCATATTATATTGTATTATTAATCTGAATCTGCAAAGTAACCTAAGCTATAAAATAAATAGTTAAGTAAAACGTACAATAGCCTACTTGACTCTGAATTGTTGTGGAGTAGAAGTAGCCTAATAAGTAGGAGAAAATGAAAATACTCAATTAAAAGCACCTTACAATTGAATCAAAGTAGCCTACGGTAGAGTTACTTTCCACTGCTGATAAAATGTAATGATATTACGTGTAGCAAACATTAATTCCTGACATGTTGTTATCTGTCAGTTGCTCGGGTACATTGCTGTCGGTACTGACAGGACACAGATGTCCCTAGCCTACCGTCTCTGGTTCTGGCTCTGACCACGAGAACACTGACAGGACCCAGATGTCCCTAGCCTACCGTCTCTGGTTCTGGCTCTGACCACGAGAACACTGACAGGACACAGATGTCCCTAGCCTACCGTCTCTGGTTCTGGCTCTGACCACGAGAACACTGACAGGACCCAGATGTCCCTAGCCTACCGTCTCTGGTTCTGGCTCTGACCACGAGAACACTGACAGGACACAGATGTCCCTAGCCTACCGTCTCTGGTTCTGGCTCTGACCACGAGAACACTGACAGGACACAGATGTCCCTAGCCTACCGTCTCTGGTTCTGGCTCTGACCACGAGAACACTGACAGGACACAGATGTCCCTAGCCTACCGTCTCTGGTTCTGGCTCTGACCACGAGAACACTGACAGGACACAGATGTCCCTAGCCTACCGTCTCTGGTTCTGGTTCTGACCACTGGAACAGCGACAGGACACAGATGTCCCTAGCCTACTGTCTCTGGTTCTGGTTCTGACCACGGGAACACTGACAGGACACAGATGTCCCTAGCCTACCATCTCTGGTTCTGGCTCTGACCACGGGAACAGTGATGAGACAGCTCGCTTCAACGCAGCGTAATAACTCCTCAAAATAATGTCAATGTCGCATGTATCCGTCTCTACAGTCTTCTCAATCACCGGATCCAGCATCAGGAAATAACACTTGCTGACTTTTTTTTCTGTGCCGAAATGTTTCACATTGTTGGTGAATTCTCAAAAAAACAAATGCCACTAAATGTCGGGTTAAAATGCGTTGTAACTCGCGGTACTGAGATTGTAACAGGTAGAATATTACGACATTTTATTAGTAATGCGTTATATTACTGCGTTACAGCAAAAAGGAATACATCACTGTAACTGCGTTACTCCCATCACTGTTTGTAAAGCACTTTGAATGCCATTGTGTATGAATTGTGCTAGGCCTATACAAATAAACTTGCCTTGCTTTGTCTTCAATTCAACATCAATTATGTTAGCGGGGAACCTTGCCATCCAATAATAAGTGATTGATCACGCAATTTATACGCCCAAAGTGTGTATATTTCTGCAGACTAGGACTACCCCACACAACGGCGTATTTCTTTTGGTATTCCTCAGATTTTAGATCAAACCGTTTCTTTTTTACTTCATCAGTTCTGCGCCCTTCTCCGGATACGACGTTCACTGCATGACTAACTGCTGCTTTGTATCCATCCAATCAGACGTAGAATCTTCTTAGGAACTTTCTTAAGAACAAATTTAAGAGAAAAGTTAGGAAGATCTTGGTGAATGAGGCCCAATGTTTCTATGTCCACATAGAAACACAGGACTCTTCTGGATAATGTCATGGTCCTAAAGGTTTACGTTAAGGCCACCGAAACGTGTTTTGTCCATCATTTTGAAATGGCAGATAAATACTATAGTACCCATGAGCCTCGGCAACTGTTGCTATAATGAAGAAGCCAGCCAGAGGTGGAGCGCTGCGGTGCTACATTGTAACTGAATTCATCCAAATTGACGCAGAATCTGAGTGATAGCATTTTAACCGTGTTTAAGCAAGCTACTAGCTTAATGGTAGGCTAACGTTACCTGCTGCTTGTATTACCTCTAACGTCTGTTTTCAGAGCACTAGAGGGCAGCGCAGTAATTTAAGAGTAGTCTATATCCACGACGTTCCACTTCTGGGATTGCTCCGTTCCCGCCGGAAATTCCGCTGGATGTCCGTCCCCTTCCTCTGTCTCTGTGTTGGCGTTCTAACCTCTGGTGGATTTGTGAGGACTATGGTTAACTGCTCCTCAGATCTCTGCAGGGTAAATCCAGACAGCTAGCTAGACTATCTGTCCAATCTGAGTTTTCTGTTGCATGACTAAAACTACTTTTGAACGTACATATGTTCCACCAAAACAAGTTCCTTCCTGAGACTATTTAGCAGAGGCACTGTGACTCCGTCCGGCGCTTAGCACCGCCCCAAGACGATTGTGATTGGTTTAAAGAAATGCCAATAAAGCAGAGCATGTTTCTCTCCCATCCCGGAATGCTGTGTGGGCTAGCCAGGTCTGGCAATGCGAGACCACTTTAAGTGGCACCAAAATAAGTCACCAAAATCTGCATTACCATTCGGCCCGGTAGATACCGGATGTTTAAGAACCTAACCCTAACGAACAGGCACCAATTGATGATAGGCATCTTTTCATCTACTCCATCCCACTGATCTCCAGAGCTGACATGTCATGTTCACCGGCTGTTATTGTTATCGAGACTGGAGGTCAAATCAACCCAGACATCAGCATGTTTATCATGTTCTCAGTCCCCCGCAAACCCACTGACCACAAGGCAAACATGCACACACACACACCTGAAATCATAGTTTCCCTGGAAACAGCCCAGTGGCTTTATTACGGTATAATGAGCGTGCCTTTTCCCACCCACATGTAAGAAGGTCTCATGTTACCATGGCGCTGTCTGACTGTTCGTCCTGATTGGCTGGGAGGACAAGAGCATCTCAGCGTTGAGATGAAGAGACGATGAATAAGAAGAAAACAACACCTCAGAGGAGGAAAGAAGCTCAGAGTATAAAGCAAGGCATCCAAAGTGAGACAGCTCGGGGGTCAGACTCAGTTTCACTGAATATGCAACCCCTAAAACATACTTTTATATACTACAGTACAATATTATATACTACGAAACGATACTACTAAAACATTTTTTTTTTCTTCAGGTAAGTCATTAAGAACAGGTTCCTATTTGCCAATTCTCAAGTATTATTTATGCTAAATGTACTGTAAACAAATCTTTATATTATATTTGATCTTCACTAACCATGTTTGATAGTAAAGGTTATTGTGCAGCTGTAAAAAAAAACCTACAACCAATAATTTCATGATCTCTGACATGTTTGTTACCCTCGGCTTTTAATATTGTATTTGCCCAGAACATCCAAATCAGTCACATATGATCTGGCACATAGTTCTGAATTAGTCTGTAAAACACGATAAAGTGTTTCATTAGTTTTTCCTACTCTGAGGCTGTTAAAGCTCACAGTTGAAGTGAACTCAGCACCAAACTGCCATCTTTCAGTCTGTGATTGGACACTTAAAAACAAACAATGACTTCCTGACATGAGAGGACTACTAAGAGCTGTACCAACGCCACCATTTATCCATCAATTATCCATCGTTTTATAGATATTGATCAGAGAAATTGAGGGAGCAGAGGACTTTTTGCTCCATTGCCACAAAATAAGGCTTTGCAATACTGATTCTGAGGCGCCATCTGCTGGTTACAGGCTGCATTTCACCTATATATTTATATATTTATAGATATGTCATACACCTGCTGGGACATCACTGATGGAGGACGATTGAAAAAACAAAACAAACATGGATCTATCCTTTACATTTCGACATGGTAAAATGGATCACAGGCCTACTTGGCACATCACACCGAATGAAAGAGTACTGCTGTGTTCCAATCCACCGTCTACATAAATAGTTCTCCCTACTCCCTGCTCCATGTTTAGGGAATGTCGGTTAAGGGGACTTCTTTCAACAAAATGCCTCCAAAACTTTGTCTGACAAAAACACCTGACAAAACTGTCAAACTTCAAACTCTTTCCAGCGGTGGAATGCAACTAAGCACATTTACTCAAGTACTGTACTTCCCCAATTTGTAAAGAAGTATTCTTACATGGGTTCAATACATTGCAACCAGGGCTTTAAGTTGACATCGGCCAACCCGCCAAATGTGGGTAAAAATGAACTTTGTCCTAGCAAATTTCCCGGTTGGTCAGTTTCCCGCCCAGTTTTTTGTCTTTGTCTTTATCTGGCAACACTGCTTGCACTACTAATCCTACATTTCCCATGAACACTATGCCGTGACGTATTAAAAAACCGTTGGCTAAGTGCCTGCGGTATCAATTACGAGCTACGCTGAAACGGAGAAGACGAACAGAACGGAGTCAAACAAAGCAGAGGAGCTGAAATTAAGTAGTAAAGTTAGTTAGGATAAAAAACTAAACGTGGCTAATGGAAAATCTGATTGGCTGGTAGTTTGAAAAATCTCCTAGGCGAGTTGGCTAGAGATGAAAATAGTTCATTTAAAGCCCTGAATATTGAAACAGCTTCACAGCTCTGAAACAAGCTTCTGTGTCTCGGTATCGTCCGTCCATCAATACCAAAAGGTTTTACAACAAAAACAAGTAAAACAAGAGATGAGAAACTGGGCATTTCCTCGTTTTCCCGAATAAGACTCACACTTTCCATTGGTCGGCCTGCTGTTTGTCGCTGGTGACTGAGTCTCAGTAGTTCCTTCTTCACTGGCCATGTCTTCCCCTCCTTCTGTCCTCTTTCCCAATCAATCGTTCTACTCTTTTCTTTCTGTATTCTCTTCCCCAAAAAACAAATTGCCACTCATGCAGAGACCTCTCTCCTTCATCCGTCTGTTCTCCTTTCAATGGAGTCGGAGCTGTTCTGCGTCCGGTATGAACCGTCAATCAGCAGCGCTTTCCTGCCTGCCATTGGGCGAGGCCACCGTCTCTTCCTGAACACCACCGAGACACAACAACACAGAGGAAGGCCGTCGAGCTCTGCTACATAACTACATAACAAAATGAGAATTGATCAAACACTCTGGAGTATTTTCAGGATCAAGAGAATGACAGCAATACATGTGGTTTGGACAATTTGTAAATCAAAACAACTGTGTGTGAGATCTCATTAGCTCACACATTACAATATTCCACTATTATGCTACACTAAACTAGCCTGGTCCTACCGGACTCTGGTACACTAGCCTGGTCCTACCGGACTCTGGTCCATTTCATGTGTCCAGAGAGTCTGGCCACTCTCCATTGACAGTGTCAACTTCCTTGAAGGCGGGTACTTTGTTGAAGTTTAAAACTATTGGATCTGCCCAGAGCCACTCTGGATCTGCCATAACCAATCGCTAACGTTTGGTCGTGACGTCGGCTTAGCATCGCTAGCGTTAGCCTTAGCCAACTCCTTCACCACTAACGGAGCGAGCTGGAAAATCTAACTGTTCCTGAACCCCGTGTGGAGGAGGGCCACAACATCATGGCCACCAACACAACTCAGCAAAGATTGTTCTTGCTCAGGATTTAACTTGTGGATATTCAGCAGCATTGCCACAACGCACCGAATGGCTTTGCTCGCATCTTTCTCTGCCGCCATTACGGAACTACAACTCAAACTAGCGCACGACCTCAACATCATCGTTCTCAGCCACTCCCTCTGCTCGCTGATTGGACCGGTAAAGATTTGACCGGAGAAAACCCAAGAATATACCACAAGCCCAGACGGAGTACTGAAGGGAAATGAAAATTGAGCGGAAGTACGTAGGAGGGCGGAACCAGGCTAACACTAAACTGGCTACTTCATATTTAATGTTATACATATTTTATATATGTATGTAGGTTCTACATTGTTGCACATATTCTACACTTGTAAATACATGAACATTCTTTTCATTCCTCCAAGTATTTTTTTTTCAGTAGGTATTCTGGTATTTTGATCTTTTTTTATCTTATTTTATCAATTTTTTTAAATCTTATTTATTATTTCTAGTATAGTTCGTCTATTTTCTATACGTGTGTGTGTGAGTGTGTGTGTGTACGTCCTTGTAACTTGCTGCTGTAACACAATCATTTCCCAGTTTGGGATTAATGAAGTCCATCTATCTATCGATTCTAGGCGTCTAACTCGGATACATTTGAGCTTGGCAGTTATTATTTTGTTATCCTGTTATCTTTTTCAGCACATTTACTCTCTGGTTAAGAGAACACACTACAGGAAAGAGATTTTTAGCTTTTTTACTTCCTTTCAGACTGGTGGAACAAAATATCCAAAATATACATTTAGGTGTTTATTTTACTACACTTTGTCTATTTGTGGATGTAGCTTTCTCCCAAATGTACCAAAAGTTAGCATTAGATAATGACTCATTTGCGTATTTAAACGTATAAATGTCAGAAGACTTGTAATACAGAAAACAATTGTCTTCATGTAAGTATCAACTGGGGTAGTTTCATGTTGATATCTTTTGGTTAAAATGTGTCACCCTATTCACCTGTAATGTCTTCAAAATGTTTACAATCCATATCTTAAAAGGCCGTTTTTCTCAGATGGATTTTTTCTCAGACTCTGTGCCAGAAATCTCCACTTCAGTAGCACTTACATACACCAAACTGTGCAGTTTTATTCCTATCTACATTCTTAAGCTTCTTACACAGGGCTTTTGTAAAGATGTCATTCACAGCCTGATTCAAACAAAATGTTATACCTTAAAACGTGGCGAAAATTGTTGATTTTTTTTTTTTAGCCACTAAGGTAGCCATCCACATCACATATAATTAAGGATTCACTGTGCCACATATATATGTAACATTAAAACATGATTTATAAAATCATGCCAACAATTATTATTTCAATAGCTTATACACTAAAAAGGTATGTGTAAAGGCTTGAGGCCGCCCTACATGTTATTGTTGGCCCAGATTAATATGTAACTTCATTTTAAACAATACATGCAGTAGGGGGTCCTTGCTCCGTCTCTCTTTCAGTTAAGGGGTCCTTGGCTTAAAAAATATTGGAAGACCCAGGCCTTTAAGTATAGACTATAAAAGACGTAGCTTGGTCCTGCATTCTTTCTAATTGCCAGCAGGGGGCGACTCCACTGGCTGCAAAAAGTCTATGAGAAAATGACACTACTTCTCACTTGATCTATTACCTCAGTAAACATTTTCATTCTAAACAAGTTATGAACACAACACTGACATATCATCACATTTTATGTGTTGTGATGTGTTAGCTTGTCCACATCCAGCAGTTACGGAGCACCATGGGCCTGTTCTGACCTAGTATCAAAATCCGATCTGAGTGATCCGATCGCAAGTGGACAGCTCTAGGTACACGTGTGTTCACCTGTCTGTAGAATGACCACTAATGATCATTGATTAGGACTCCTGAGGGAAATGCCTGTGTCTTTAGCTGCTAAAGGTGCCACACCAGCTTCTCTCTAACTGGTTCAGTCTGCGGTTTGCTGCTGAGCAGGTAGAGGACACTGGGTTTTAACTGTAGATGATTAACTTCACCCACCACCACTTTAACTCAACCAATTTGAATATCTTCCCCTCTGTGAAAATTGTTCCGTGACTCCGATCAGCCTGCAGAGCAGAGAGAAAGTGGCTACAACTGACAGAGATGAGTCTGGTTTCCCATTAATAGGCCCACACACACACACACACACACACACACACACACACACACACACACAATATTACTCGATGGAGAGCTCTCTCGTCTCTCAGAGAGCTGGCTGACTGCTTCCTGCTGTTTAATGGAGGAGCTCTTCCATGCTGTTTTGCATCTCAACAACACTCATCACCCCCAGAGAGGGGAGCAGGTTAGGAGGTTATGAACATACAGAATGAGGTATATATATATATATAAGCCATATCCAACTGTGTATGGCTTTTTTCATAATTTCACATGTTTTCCCTATAGAGGGGAGGCCTAAAGCTCCAGATACGCCAGCATTTAAAACAGCAGCCTGTTCTCATGAACCATCCATACACAGCTACGAAAAAGTAATGCACTGTTATTTGCATGTATTCCACGTATGTATTACTTTCAGCCCCACATTGGCTGCTGTATTAGAGTGCAAGAAGCAGGGGAGCGAAGTTCGTGTCCCAGAAGAAAGTGAAAAACATAAGACTGTAACCCAGAGAATGGGCGCTAGTGTCACAGGAGTACTACTGAAGGGGACCAGTGTTTTAACAGTTTTGGTGCCCAGTTCACTGTAACCACTTTTCGTTAAAATATAACTGTAAAGACCACTCAACTTAACATGTCTCTTGTGACAGGTCGTCACGTGACCAGCCGGCGGTCACCGTCATTTCATAGGATATCATACGAATAGTTGGGCATACATTTTTTGTTCGATATCATACAAACCCCGTTCATAAGAATGCAAAATATCTAATTGTGATTATTTTTTACTGAGTTTGTATCATTATTCTCATTTTCATTGAAAAAAAAAAACCAAAAAACAAATTTTTTAATGGTTTGACACATATTTTGCCTTTAACAAATATTGCGCACCCCTGCGATTTGGATATTGCACTAGTCCATATTGCGATTTCGATAAAATTGCAATTAATTGTGCAGCCCTATTTGGCGAGTCCATTGGCCAAGTCCGAGTCCAAATACCAACGAGTCCAAGACAATAGAAAAACTTTCTCTGAACACGTATTTAAGGCTGTTTGATTCCCTGTGGTCTGTACATGAAGAATCATACAGATGTTTGACTCCCTGTGGTCTGTACATGAAGAACCATACAGATGTTTGACTCCCTGTGGTCTGTACATGAAGAATCATACAGATGTTTGATTCCCTGTGGTCTGTACATGAAGAATCATACAGATGTTTGACTCCCTGTGGTCTGTACATGAAGAATCATACAGATGTTTGATTCCCTGTGGTCTGTACATGAAGAACCATACAGATGTTTGACTCCCTGTGGTCTGTACATGAAGAATCATACAGATGTTTGATTCCCTGTGGTCTGTACATGAAGAATCATACAGATGTTTGATTCCCTGTGGTCTGTACATTAAGAATCATACAGATGTTTGACTCCCTGTGGTCTGTACATGAAGAATCATACAGATGTTTGACTCCCTGTGGTCTGTACATGAAGAATCATACAGATGTTTGATTCCCTGTGGTCTGTACATGAAGAACCACACAGATGTTTGCACAGACGAACCTGCTCTTCCCAGCCGACCCTGTTGCACACAGTGGGCGCGTAGTTACAAAAATTCAGAGGTGCACGACCACACGCCACGACAGCTTGTGGAGCCTCGGCGGTGGGAACGACAGCCGTGGTGACGTCACTTTATGGCGCGCGCACCTCTCGCCCGGAACAGCCCAGCTACCACAAACCTAGCTTTAGCTGTCAGCGGGACCACTTGAATGGAACAGAGCCCTTGTTAATGCTATCACCATCTTCTATCAGTGTGTTTTTCCTTCTACGACAAGCAAGATCCTTTTCTAATCTGTCCCTCGCTTAACCCCAAACTCTATGGTAGTGCAATAACTAACTTTAAATCAGTGTTTTTATGTTATTGGTTTAATATTATTATATGTAAGCAGCACTTTCATGTTGCCATTGGTCGAGAAAGGAGCTAATGACTTTATTATCTGTTAGGTATTTGAATCTGTAACAGTGCCACATATTTTAAATTAATTAAAATCTTAATCTGAAAAGTAACTTTACATTTATAAAATAAATGTAGAAGAGTAAAGAGGACAATGTATAAATGTAGAAAATGAAATGGAAATACTCGAGTAAAGTTCATGTTTCTCAAAATGATGCTTGTAATGTCATAGCAGAACTGTCAGCCCCTGCAGCAGTATGACAGGAATGTTAGGATATTAATAATAAAAACACGCAGTGAGGCTCTCTAGGCCTGCATTATAAAACAGCACACGAGGACAATACAGTTAAATGATACAGTGTCACCATTAACGCTGTGATGAATTGCAAAAACAATCCAAATCCAGATAAGAATATCTTCAGAATTTAGTAGAGGAGGTACAGAAATAGGCTTCTGAGAAGTGGCCATGATGAGTTGATTGAGATTGACTCAACTCTCCGGTGAGTACCATACACTCTGTCCCTGCAGAATACTGAAGGAATATCAACATTGTCTTTGTTTGGAGAATGCGAAAGGTCCTAAAATATCAACACTATGGACAGAATGCAGAAAAACGACAGTATTTGGTATAAAGACAATAGTTTGGCCTACGCATCCTGTCGTTATCAGTCAGCCAAACCTTAAAAATAAACCAAGGGGGAGAGCCTGAAAACAGCATCTATCCCCATTAGAGACGGACACACGGTGAGGAGACGGTCGTACTTACTGTCCGAGGCCATGGCTGCGATTGTTTCCCCTCAGACTACCGAGTGTGAGATCCGCGGCGCAGAGGCAGCAGCATCCCCGCCGCTCCTCATCCTCCAGACGCGCAAATCTGCACCACACAGCGGCGAACGGTGACGCCTTCAGGTGCTGTCGGAAACTTGTACACTCAGTGGGTTCATACGCATCTCGTTTCTAAAAACTTTCAAATGATGATTTTTTTTAATCCCCCCGTTAAATAAGTCATTCGAGCCCTTAATTCTCGAACTAATTTGCTCAAACTGATCCAATTTATGAATAAATAGGAGAACATTTACCTTTTGTTGATGCATATTTGACGCACATTGCCATGGTCTTTCAACTTGTCCATCACAGTACAAAGCCAATAAGTTAATAAAAAGCCAATACTTAGGTAAATTTTAGTTAAGATCAAATCTGACTTGTTTACTACTTGTTGACATTTGTTTCCACCTATAAAACTATACAATGCTAATGTATAATGGCAAAGAAAATCGCCAAAGACAAAACGAAAGCAAGAAAGACAAATCCGAACTAACGTTAGCTGGTGAGATCGCCACAGCTAGCTTTGGCTAATTAAGCTAAATGTACTTAGGCTACTTTCCCCTTCCAGCGGTTTCCCATGTTTACATATAAAAATTGCTCTGGTTTATTGGCATTTCTTTAAACCAATCACAATCCTCTTGGGCGGTGCTAAGCACCGCACAGAGCCATGGTGCCTCTGCTGAACTTGTTTTGGTGAATGTGTAAAAAGTTGTTTTAGTCTATAGGCTAATTTGCCCTATCTTATCCCTACCTAAAAGAGCTTTGTACTCAAGTGGAAATCAGGATTTAGCATGGTTAAGGTACTTTTAAATTACATATTTAAATGCAGTTTTTTTTAATTATTTTTTTATTAATTCTTTATATCAATTTAAAGGTAAAACAAATGGTAGAGTGCAGCTTTTCTTTTCTCATCTATGGTCCATGTTTCTCTGTTGCTTAATAAAGTTGTGTTGTAAAATAGAAAGTTGAAACACACTTACCAACCCTGAAACAAACAGAATAAAAGCCAATGCATAAATCATGAAACAAAGCGACAATAATGTTAACGGAAACAGCAATTGCAGAAGTGGAGCGATAAAACGGGATTAACACAGATTTCTCTTCATTGTACAAGCACGTCCACATACTTTTGGCTACTCCATATGACAGTGAACCAGAGCCGTGCCTCAGCTGGCTGTGTCCTATCTACATGGCTCTGGTCTGAGCAGTGGTGGCATGAAGGTTAAAGTAGCGAGCCAGGAGGTCGCCGGTGGGGAAAGTCAAAGAGCAGCGCTTGTCTCTCCCTCATTACCACCACTGAGGTGCCCTTGAGCAAGGCCCTTAACCTTAAAGGCTCCAGTGGAGCTGCTCAGTGGCAGCAGATCAGACTGTGGTAGTACTGGGCAGCTTCCAGGTATGAATGTGATCAGATCAGACTGTGGTAGTACTGGGCAGCTTCCAGTATGAATGTGATCAGATCAGACTGTGGTAGTACTGGGCAGCTTCCGGTTATGATTGTGATCAGGTATTAATGTAGTCAGATCAGACTGTGGTAGTACTGGGCAGCTTCCAGTATGAATGTGATCAGATCAGACTGTGGTAGTACTGGGCAGCTTCCAGTATGAATGTGGTCAGATCAGACTGTGGTAGTATTGGGCAGCTTCCGGTTATGATTGTGATCAGGTATTAATGTGATCAGATCAGACTGTGGTAGTACTGGCCAGCTTCCAGTATGAATGTGATCAGATTAGACTGTGGTAGTACTGGGCAGCCTCCAGGTATGAATGTGATCAGATCAGACTGTGGTAGTACTGGCCAGCTTCCAGTATGAATGTGATCAGATTAGACTGTGGTAGTACTGGGCAGCCTCCAGGTATGAATGTGGAACTGTGGGAATGTGACAGGTCGTCGTTGCAAATGAGAATTTGTTCTCAATCGACATACCTGGATAAATAAAAGTTAAAAAATAAATATCACACAAGAAGGAGACGGGACAACAATAGCATTCATAAAAAAGAAATTGGTTTTATATAAAACAGTAAAAGTCATTCACCTGAACATACAGTCACAACGTATGCTGCCCTTACTGTAAAAGGCAAAGGGTGACATGTCTCTGACTAAACTGACTGAAGCGAGGCTGATAGCCTCCATCCATTTTTCACCAAGGGATGGCTGTAAAACCGCAAAAAGGAAACTGGGAATCTTCTCATGAGTTTCTCAGGGTGTTTACATTTAACCAAACGCCGCATTTAAGAACAATATTCTTTCTCCAACCGACACGTTTGTATGTTTATGTTTTAGACATTGTGAAAAAAAAGGTTAATCAAAAAATAAGTTAAAGTTAAAACACTTTCAAATGTAAAAACATTCCCATTTTCCATGTTCCAGAACATTCAAGATGATAGGAAACCCGTGACAATGACAAAACCATATCAACATTTTAAAACAAACTTGAGATCCAGTGAACAGCAGCTGCAGTCCGGATGTATGCTGACCCCCACGTTGTCTTCATCACCACTTGAATCTTCTGTACGTTTTGGGTTTTTCTGAACGGAGGGGAAAAGAATCACAAAAGGAAACAAGCAAGTGAATTAATGTGTGAACATTACAGAAATGACTGGCTATATTAGCCCATATGCACAGACAGATAGGAGACTTCTTCTAAACGAGGGAACACTTCCACCTTTGTGTGAATACCTGCAGAACAGGGACATGGAAGTAGTTCTTTTGGAGATTATGGTGAACTAGTGTGTGTTGTAGCAGTGTTTTGCCATTGAGAACGAGCTAGAATGCTAACACTAGCATGCTAGCATGTGGAAGCACCAGAGACACAAAATAACACCCCAAATCCCATAAAATTTTTATAATATGGGCACTTTAAATTTCCCCTTGGGGATCAATAAAGTAAGTAAGTCTTACAGTCCCTCCAGAAAAACGCGATTATGCGATCGCATAATTCAATGCATAATCAGCCAAAGTTCATTTTTTCAAATACGCTGCACTTTTGCCGCATAAATTGCCGATTTCTGCGCAAAATATGCGGGGCTTGCATGATTTCATAATCCCGCATTTTCGTTGCAAAAAAGTCACATGTCTTAGCAGAAAGTTGAAAAATGTGGTGTTTACTTCACACAAGAGCAGCCATTTGCCCCTGTTGCCATGGGAGTGTTATGAAGTGACGTAATTACGCGACATGAACATCATCGAAAAGCTTCAAACCCCGCAATGAAGCCACGATGAAACCACAGTTTTTGCAAGTTCCTGCAATTTCATCGCATAAAATTGCATAAATATCCCGCATATTCCATTCCATTTTTTAAGAAAACGTGACGCATAATCAAGGAGTTTAGCCCGCAACAATCACAAAAAAACTCCGCATTTTTCTGGAAGGACTGGTAAGTAAGTAAGTATCTATCTATCTAAATAAGATTATTTTGGTATTTACAGTAAAATATGGTGGATGTTGAGTTGACATTAAGAGTAAAAGAAAAAAGCAATTTGAGATAAAAAAAAAAAAAAAAAAATTCATCCTGGTAAATGTTTTTGTTGCCAGAAAATAGATATATTGCCATGAAATTTGGTACAGACATCGAAGGTCTGTACCGAAGCATGCAAGCGTTGCATGGTAATTAGCAACAGTGGACATTGTACAAGCTAATGCAGAAAGTGTAAAAGAGTAAAAGTGTTCACGTGTACCTTCAGGAACAAAGTCCAGTTTGGTGAGACGGTTGATATGAGTTGTCCTAGTGGCTTCTTCCCACAAGTCACCTGAAGATAACAGAGTTTCAGTACATGAGGATTACTGCACAAAGCATTCATAAAAGACAAAGATTTATCCTCATTATTATTATTTCTACATGTACACATTGTTATTTTTTTCATTTCTTTTAATATACTCTTTTATTGGCATTACACAGGAAACACATTTCCATAAATATGTGTACATCATCCACTTATGTTTGACTTGAATTGGTCCCAAAAAAACATAGAAACAAGAACAGAGTAAAAACCAGGAACACTTCGGGAGTGATCCTTCCTTTACCATATGGTCAAAGATAAAGTCTGGCCTATGAGATGTTACGCTACACAGTTAACCCAGTTTTCTTTGTGAGAGCGTTTCTACCAGCTACCATCAATATATTCAATCAATATTTTTATTTTTTTCCATCAGTATTTCTACACATTATTGTGATTCTACTCATCAGCCACATCATTAAATTATGAATTTACAGGCACCATTTAAATAAATGCAGCTGCAGTTTTTTTAAAAAGGGAAATATTTGACATTCTGTTATGTCGTGCTGGAGGACATCAATGGAAAGTAATGTTGCTGGAGCCTGGCAGCGGGAACTGCCGTGTTATAATTTGGACGGTAACGTGTTCAAACAGAGATGTAACTGTGCTGCCGTCGACATGTCATAATGGGACATAATGTACAATAATGGGAACCATGTACTCTTATATGACTTATACTTGGGATTTGAACATTCCTAGCACCTAACTTTAACCTGTTTGTATTTTATGATCCATACTGTTGAACTGGTTTTGCATTTTATATATTGTATAATGTTTTTGGATTTGCACCTTATTGTTATCTTAGGCCTTTACATTTGCACTCTTTCCACTTTGGGTCCTATGTTGCACCCGGCGCAGAGCAGAGCCCGACCCAAGTGTCTTTGCTAGTTTAAGACCGACGCAGTTGTCAGTTTCCCATCCAGCACCCACGTCGTTTAAATAACAAATGCACCTGCGCCCATCTGTGGCCCATGGGTGTGCTGGTCTTACAGGGAGGTGTGTTCAGGTGCATTCTGGGCGTGCTGGTCTTACAGGGAGGTGTGTTCAGGTGCATTCTGGGCGTGCTGGTCTTACAGGGAGGTGTGTTCAGGTGCATTCTGGGCGTGCTGGTCTTACAGGAGGTGTGTTCAGGTGCATTCTGGGCATGCTGGTCTTACAGGGAGGTGTGTTCAGGTGCATTCTGGGCGTGCTGGTCTTACAGGGAGGTGTGTTCAGGTGCATTCTGGGCGTGCTGGTCTTACAGGGAGGTGTGTTCAGGTGCATTCTGGGCGTGCTGGTCTTACAGGGAGGTGTGTTCAGGTGCATTCTGGGCGTGCTGGTCTTACAGGGAGGTGTGTTCAGGTGCATTCTGGGTGTGCTGGTCTTACAGGGAGGTGTGTTCAGGTACATTCTGGAAGTATTGCTATCTTGAGGCAGCAGGAAGTGATCGTGCCATTGACCAACAAAAACCTGGTCTAAAGTCAATAACGCAGCATTTCATTGTTATTTTAACAGCACATTAGTAAAATGATCCTAGGCTCGTGCACAGCACGTGCACACTATGCTTGTTACACACACAAGGACGCACAGCAGCACACACACATGCAAGATACAACACACAAGATTACAAATAAAAATATTACGGTGCAAATCCTCCATCATAACAGCAATGCTCCAAGGTCCAAACGCCTGGCTTTTAAAGGGAATGGGAGATGATCTCTGATTGGTTGATTGCATGTTACACCCAAAACACACCTCTGATTAATGAAGACACTAAGTACAACCCTTTAGAACCATGCGCCCGGCGCACGGAACCTTTTTTCCGCCGTCAAACTAGCAAAAGTGGATTCGTACACGCCCTAAACGCACCTGCACCAGGCGCCTCACACTTAGATCATTAAAATAGGGTCCAGTGTGTTGCAACTGCAGCACATCAATTTTCCACGAGGTAAAAAACTAAAGTTTTATCTCATCTCTAAATAGAGACATTTAAGGCACATAACAAGCACCCACAGGAATATGGTTCACAGCTATGGAAAAGCAGAATCCAATCTGTCTGTCTTTTCAGGGCTAAGTTTCATCTACTGTGAGTGTAAATGTTCTTATTTTGTAATAGTTTTTCTGTTTTTTAATCTCCTCTTCAAGTACATGTTGGGGAATAAAGGAAGGTTGTAGGAGGGATTTACCTGAGACATGTATGTTCTCATTGGTTCTGGCTTTGAGTGACGGCTTGTTAGTTCTTCTGTAAGAGGACGAGAGGGAGGGTCCCGCCTCGTAACTGGTGAAATCCACCTCCACCTGACGATGACGGCGGGACTTGGAGGCCTGAGAGACAAATTTATACAAAGATTATTTTTTTTTGCATTTAGCATCTTGACTACATTTAGCATAATACACGATCCTCCAATGGATAGGGCCGGGTATCGTTCAAAATGTTTCGATACAGCTACCGATACCAATACCGTGACGTTGATACCGGTTCCTAAATGATACTTTTTTGATACCAATTTTATAAAAACCAAAAGAAATGACAACATTAAACATAATGGCACAAACCTTTTTCTTTTTTTTTCTACGTGAGCCGCTGTTGACAAGATTTACTTCTTGGGTATTGACATTGGGTATTTAATGACGAGGCATTTTTCGATACTCGATACTTTAGAGCAATTCGGTCGGTGCCTAAAAAGTACTGAATTCGATACCCAGCCCTACCAGTGGAAATGTTCATTTGTTACATATTAAAAAAAATAGTATAATGTACAAACCTCTGCTGCCTCTCCGTAAGCCTTGGATTTGATGGAGGAGATGAGCTGGGCTCTTTTAGAGCACTGTGGACAAAGAGCATGCAGTCAGTCAACAGCGCCGCCCTCTGGACAAAGTTATTATTACAGCTTAAGAAGAGGTAAAAGGGGAAAGTCCCTTCAGTTTGAGCATCTCCTAGAAAGGCCTTCAGTAAGTGTAATGTGGCATAACTCACCTCCTGCTGAGAGGACGTTCCCTCACCGCTGTCTTCATCTTCATGTCCACCAGCCCCTCCCTAACAAGCCAAGACACATCGTCTCATCACATCAGCACTAGTCTATATTGTCGACGTTTCATTTCCGGGATATTTTGCAAATGTTGGTTTAAAGAAATGCCAATAAGCCAGAGGACATTTTTCTCCCACCCCGGAATGCTATGTGCCCTCCTCCACAGCGCCGTGGAGGAGGGTCTGGCAATGCAAGACTACATCAACAGTGGAAAAAGGGACCATAACGTATCAACGTAAAACAAATGTAAAAACCAATAAAATAACCACATTCATCACTTTATATTGATGAATGATATTTTTGAACAAACTGAACTGTAAAAAGTCTAACCTTCCTTTGTTGCCACTTGTAGAAGTCCACCACAGTACTGCGCAGCTCAGGGACCAGCTCTTTGCGGATCAGGTTGATGGACGGATCCGCCTGCAGACATGCGGAAGTCTTCAGCTTTCCATAGAGATCATCAACGTTGGACAATTCCTGCAAAAAGACAAACACAATAGGGCTGCTCGATAGTAGAAAAAAAAAAATCATAATCATGATTATTTTGGTCTATATTGAAATGACGACTTTGCACGAGCACAATCCAAAATCCAAATGTATTTTTAAGGCACATTTAAAAACAACAACAACAACAACAGTTGACCAAAGTGCTGTACAATCAGAAAAAACAAACACATAGGAAGAACACAAAAACAACCGAAAGACAACAGTTTAACAGCAAAATGACAATAATGAATAGAAAGGCAACTATTCTAATGTAGTGCTGTCAAACGATTATTTAATCGTGATTAATCACATTAATGTCATAGTTAACTTGCAATTCATCGCACATTTTTCTCTATTCTAAATGTCCCTTGATTTCTTTTTGTCCCATTATTTTTTCTCATTTTAATGATCTTATCAACATGATACGATACTTTTAAAACGGTGCCTGAACCGAAAGATTTATTTATTTATATATAAATCTATCTATATATATTAAAAAACAAGCACCTTGTTCAATTGTATTTGTCTGTTCAAAAATATAAAACAATAAAAAGTTGATCTAAAAAAAAAAAAAAAAAGGAGCACAAAACGGCAAAAACAACCACTGGATGTGAAAAGGGTATTTTACAATAACTTTGAATGCACCACGAGGCTGGCGAGGCGAGGCTGAGTCTGTTTTTCAGACAACGGCAGCTACAGTCTGGTGTTAGAATCCTCTACGGTGAAATACAGTCACACTTTACACCGTTTAGCTGTCAGCATTTTACCGGGTTTACTCCAGCTGCTAGCTAACAGTAGGTTAATGTTAGCTGCTGCTAAGTGTAGTGTTAACTAGCGTCCCGTGCGGTGATGTTTCTGTTCCTCCTAACGTCCGTTTTCGGAGCATCAGAGAGAAGCGCAGGCATTTAAGTGGCACCTAAATAAGGCACTGAAATCCGCGTTGCTATTCGGTAGATAATGGTCGTTAAGGCACCGGTGCCGTGTTAGCACCGGGTCTCGGACCCCCCCCAAATAAAAACTCTTCGGATCTACACGATTCACGTGGATGACATTTTCCCATTTAAAACGGCGATTTTGCAGGTATGTACTACTCTTTGGCCGGCTCGTACAGTATGTGCAGCGTGCCTGTTGTTTTGTTTCCGGTCTAGCTAGATCCGGTGGGGTGTTGTAGTTTTTCTAACGTTACTAGTTGTTGCAACAGTTAGCGTTAATAACGCGTTTAACTGACAGCACTAGTTAAAAGCCTAGGAATAAAAATATGTTTTAAAGCTATAGTGTGTAGTTTCTGCCGCCCCCATGAGGAATTCTAAGTAATGACAACAACACTTCCGGGGCATCCACATGATGCAAGCCTTCCGTGATCACACACAGCCCCCCTCCCCCACACAGTTGCTAGTAGCCAAGGAGGACACATGATGGACTCTTCAGAAGAGGTCATTATCGTCACTCGAGTTTCTGCGCGGGAAAGTCTCCGGACGCCACCATCTTCTGAACATAGTCCTACTGAGAAATCCAGAGAGAGCTGTGTGGAGCTGATAGTCTTAATTAGCTTTGCAGCAACTCTTTTGGCAACGGCTGGAATGTAACAGACGTTCATTAATATCAAAAAGTTAGGCACTAAAGCTTTAAAACGGGATTTGAAAACAGGCAGTGTAGGGGCCAACCTAATATGTAGAGGCAACTTATTCCAGAGTTTGGGGGCTACTACTGCAAAGGCACATTCTCCCGTTCTTCAGCCTTGACCTCTGGACCACAAGGAACAACTGGTCAGCTGACCTATGCGTATGGCCGGAAAATAAGATCGTTAGGAGCCCTAAAACACAACGCACTTAACTTGATCCTTTTAATGATCTACTCTGAAAGTGTTGGAGTGGCGGGGGTGCTCTGCTCACCTCCAGCAGCTCGATGTTGATCAGCTCCTGTGGACGAGACGCTCGCTCCATGAACGCCTCGCACAGCGCCGCCCGCTCCATCTTCCTCTTCTTGTTGAAGACCAGCTGGCAGGAGAGGAAGAGGCATAGGGAGAAGCACAAAGACGAGAGATTATGTGACATCATTTCTTAGAATAAGTGTATCAATCAGCCATGTCTAAGCCAAAGTCCAACTAGTCTAGATTTGATTCCAGTTTCTAAAATGTGAGGATTTTTCGGCATTAAGTACGTTTACTTTTAGTACTTTAGTATTTTTAGTACATCTTCCTGACGATACTTACAGACTATCACTTAAGTAACATTTTAAATGCAGGACTTTTACTTGCAACAGAGTATTTTTATAGTGTGGTATTAGTAATTTTACTTAAAGTGACTATATGTAACTTAGAAATGTTTCTGAAACTGTGTAATGTTCCATCTGATGATCATTAATGACCTGTAACAGCAGAACTCTATTATAGTTTTTATTAACGCCTCTGCCCCGGTCCGATTTTTCCACGCAAAGTCAGAAAATGATTTATGGCAGGTAGACGGCGCTACAGTCACACATTCTGAAGGGTCACAGATTTCTTTGTAACACCGGAAAAGCCTGTGTTAGTGTATCCAGCCTTTTGAGCCAGGTAAAAGGTAGCAGGAGATGTCTGTATATAGGCCTGATTGTATTTTAATGTTATTCTAGAAGTTATCTGCTGTAGTTATGGCTGATACTGGGGCAGGACCATCACAGGAAAGAAGAACATTTAACCAAGAACAACTAAAAGATAAAAGGGAAAAAAAAGACAACGGGCGGAACCGAGTCAATCTCGGCCGGGCTTTTAACAGATGGAGACAATTACGGGATTGTAAAGGATTCAAAAATGTCCCCGAATTTGCCCTCAGGTATGTAATATGTCCATTTCATTCATAAAATAACTTAACGTCAGTAGCTGACATTAAATGACATCCCCCTTCCTTTTAGCGCCTGGTTTTTATTCCTTTCAGTCCGTGTTTGTGTTGGCCTATTATTTTCTTTTCCCTTGTCCCCCTGTAGTTGTGTGAAGTGTCCGTGGGTTTCATGAAATGCTCCACATACAGTGGCACTCATAAGTTTATGAACACATGCTAAAGTTGATTAAAAAAAAATCATCTTTATGAAATTGATCTTAATGCCTTAATTTTAAAAAATGAGGAAAAATCCAACCTTTAAGGACACCAATTTTCTTTGTGAATGAATAATGTATCATAAATAAATAAATGTTCTTCCTTAAAATATAGGGGGCATAAGTCAGTACAGCCCCATGTTAGATTCCCATAAAGGCAGGCAGACTTTTATTTTGAAAGGCCAGTTATTTCATGGATCCAGGATACTATGCATCCTGATAAAGTTCCCTTGGTCCCCCATCATCACATACCCTTCACCATACCCCCCCATCATCACATACCCTTCACCATACCCCCACATCATCACATCCCCTTCACCATACCCCCACATCATCACATACCCTTCACCATACCCCCCATCATCACATACCCTTCACCATACCCCCCCATCATCACATCCCCTTCACCATACCCCCACATCATCACATACCCTTCACCATACCCCCTCATCATCATATCCCCTTCACCATACCCCCCCATCATCACATACCCTTCACCATACCCCCCCATCATCACATACCCTTCACCATACCCCCACATCATCACATACCCTTCACCATACCCCCACATCATCACATACCCTTCACCATACCCCCCATCATCACATCCCCTTCACCATACCCCCCCCATCATCACATCCCCATCACCATACCCCCCTCATCATCACATCTCCTTCACCATACCCTCCCCTCATCATCACATCTCCCCTTCACATATCACATACCCCCATCATCACATCTCCTTCTTCACCATACCTAGAGATTAACATGGGGTACTTTCCATAAGATCATCTCTCAATGCAAATCAAACCAGCTATTAGGCTAACTGAAATATAACCATGTTAATCTCTAGGTATGGTGAAGGGTATGTGATGATGTGGGGGGTATGGTGAAGGGTATGTGATGATGTGGGGGGGGTATGGTGAAGGGTATGTGATGATGTGGGGGGGGTATGGTGAAGGGTATGTGATGATGGGGGGGTATTTTAATTCCAAAGGCCAAGGGAACTTTAAGTAAAGGATCTGAATACTTCTTCCACCACTGGACTCCAGACTCTGGGTCAGGACTCACCTTGTATAAAGGGCCTCTCAATCACTGAATCTCCACAGTACACACTTAACATTCCTACATGAAATGATATTTAGGGGTATTAAGTGACTATCCAATGGGACTGTGTGTGTTGATGTAAGGCAGGCAGCTCACCACAGTGGGCATGGCGGTGAAGTTGAAAGCTTTGCGGTGCATCAGCTGTCGGAGGATGTAAATGACGTCGAGGTGCTGAGCGTCCACGGCGTCCTTCTCAAACTTCTTCACGTCGTCCCAGTTCTTCAGCGCCAGACGGATCTGCAGACACACACACACACACACACGACTGACTATTTGAACACATTAATGCACACAGGCAACTATTAACATCTCTTGTCTTGTAGGCACTGTTTTTCTTTATTTTGTTACGTTGTTGTTGCTCTGTTGACGTTTTTTTGTCTTCCGTCTTGCATCATATAAGAAAATTAAAATAAAAAGCCGAGGTGCTGTGTTCCTGACCTGCTCTGGGGGCGAGGCGTTCTGACACTGATACAGGCTGTACAGCAGGTAGAGTCCTCCCACTCTGATCTGGAAGCTGAACGGAGGCAGGAAGAAGCTGTAGGCCGTGTCCAGAATCAGACGGCTGAACGCCCGCTTCTCATGATTCACTGTGCCGCTGCAAAACAATCACAGCAGCGCGTTAAATACTGAAAACGTCAAATTCAGAAGAACGATACAGAAGATTGCACCGCGTTTTAAACAGGAACTGTCACTGAGATTATTCCGGCTCATAATTAACAGCTCAGTAGGCGACCTGTTTATTTACGTTCTCATAATTATGTGTATTTTCTCAAATACGTACCACTTGTAACAAGTATTAGTATTATGAGAAACATCCAAGCAAATATAACCTAATACGGTGTATTTATTATGACAAAAAAGATAACAAGAAAATTTTAATGATGAAAAAAGCAGTAATACTAACAATACAGTGTAGAAATACGCAGTTACACGGTAAAGTAGTGTATTCAAAATGTAACTGAAAGTAGAGCTGGGCAATATATCAATAGTATATTGATATCGTGATATGAGACTAGATTTCGTCTTAGATTTTGGGTATTGTGATATGACATGTTGTCTTTTCCTGGTATAAAAGGCTGCGTTACAGTAGAGTGATGTACTTTTCTGACCTTACCAGACTGTTCTAGCTGTTCTATTGTTTTTACCTTTACCCACTCAGTCATTATATCTACATTACTGATGATTATTTATCTTAAATCTCATTGTGAAGATATTTTTTATAAGTACCAATTGTCAACCCTAGAATATCGCCACAATATCGACATCGAGATATTAGGACAAGAACATCGTGATATCTGATTTTCTCCTTATCGCCCAGCCCTAACTGAAAGTACAAAAGTATTAGCACCAAAATATACCTTAAGCAGCAAAAGTAAAAGTACTCATTATGCAGAATGGCATGTTTCAGAATAATATATAATGTATTGTATAATAGGGTTGGTATTATAATAATTGATGCATTAATGTGTTCATCGATTTAATTAATCTGAATTTATATACTACTGGGTGGCTCATTCTATAATAATGCATCCTCATTTATTAGCTGATTATATTTCGATTTAAATTTTCTGAATCCGAAAAGTAACTAAAGCTGTAACAGATGAAAGTAGTGGAGTAAAAATACAATATGTCCCCCTGAGATGTAGCTAGTGGAGTAGAAGTAGAAAGAAATCCTTAAATTAGGTAAAGTGCCTCACAATTGTACTTAAGTACAGTGTACTTTAGTAAACAATAAAGTGATATTTTTTGAGGGGGGTCAAACGTACTAGAAAATCTGTGAGAAATTCATTTCCCTCCATATTTTGGAGAAAATCTCGAAGCGAACGGAGTCGGTGGTCTGGAAGCGGCCTAGCAGCTCCTCGCAGTCGGACTTGACTTGTTTCCGACAGAAGTCCATCCCGCTGCTGACCGTTCCAACCTGTGAGACGTATTATTACGGATCACAGGTCATCCCAGTCCTACTAGGAAACGCTTCTGGTTGAGCTACAAACATGAAAACAAAGTGACACGTCCAGAATGTAAACACACGACTCACCAACGACCGTCGAAGGTTTAGTGCGTCATCAGTACGACATCTTCGCCATGCTTTCGTGATGCCTTCGGGTACTAGTACTTTCAATTATAACGCTGTGTTTTGGAGAGACTAGAGAAATGTGTTTATAACCAGACCGGACACTCCATAACAACTATGCCTAAAGACAGCACTGCTAAATTCGAATTAAACCTTACATCATGGTTAGTTACATGACAAATCTTATACGTGTAGTAGGTACGTAAGGCAAGTTTTCTCTACGTCATTCCAAGATCTTAACATTTGTCTGGTTGATTTCAATGTGTGCATTGATACATTAACACTGTGAACGCAAACTTATACACTTTTTACAATACAAATATTGTAAAAAGAAAAATAATAAATAAAAAAAAGATGTATTTTCTGTAGCCCCTGATTAAGTTATATTGACTCATTGATGTCATGGTTTATTTATTATGTTTAAATACCTTGTGTCTTTTTTTATTTACTTTTTCATACATCATTTGATTGATATGCATTTTCTTTTTTTTTATACCATGGGTGTATTATTACCATAAGTAGGCTAATATGTCAGAAGTTTACTTTGACGTTTTTCGAGTTCAGGAAGTGTCCCTGAACGCACCAGCCGGATATGCGTGACTCAAGTCCAATGCTCAAGTCCTGCGGAAGTAAACAATCCCCAGCTGACGTGGAACTGCAGACTCTCACCAACCAGCTGGACAAACTGGGAGTGAATCCACTGGTTTAGAGGAACATTTGTCGCTCCAGTTAAATATTAATTAAATGGGCTCTGCTGGTGTCGTCTAAACTCCCGGGATAAACTAACGGCCCTCGTTAAGAGACGGAAAACTCCGAAATAAAAATGGCGGCAGCGGAGGAGGCCAGCAGACCGTTCGCCGGACTGTCAGACGTCTCCATCTCGGAGGACATCCCGGTGGAGGGAGACATCTCTGTGCCCGTCGGCCCGTCCACCAGGCGGGACGAGGAGTTCTCCACGCTGGACGAGCCCGTGAAGGAGACCATCCTGCGGGACCTGCGGGCGGTGGGGAACAAGTTCATCCACGTCCTGTACCCGAAGCGGAGCACGGCTCTGCTGCGGGACTGGGACCTGTGGGGCCCGCTGCTGCTCTGCGTCACGCTGGCTCTGCTGCTGCAGGGCGGCGCCGCGGACAGCGACGACCAGGGGGGGCCGCAGTTCGCTGAGGTAACGCCTAGTGATCAGTGGCGGGAAACAACTTAGTAACGTTACATTTACTCAAGTACTGTCGTACGATTTCAAGGTACTTGTACTTTAGCATTTCCATCTAATGCTACTTTATACTTGTACTTCACTAGCTGGTAGCTACATCTCAGAGGCAGGGCCAGATTAACACTGAACACTGTCGCCCTGGGCGACAACATTTATGGGCCCCACCCGGAAAACTAAATTGCATTTTAACAATAACTATCTTATGAAGTGCATTCAAAAGAAATTGAGTAGATGCATCAATGTTCAATATTATATCAATATTTGTTGGAAAAAAGAGTTTATATAGTACTCCATATAGTATATACCACTATACCACAACCAATATACTATCAGCCATTATGAGCAGGGAATTATTGCTTGTAGTAAACAAAAAAATAATCCATATTGTGGCTCCCTAACTGTATAGGCATATTTAACAAATATAGGCCAACTTTTTCCAATAAGGCACAGTAATGTTATGGCTCGATTTAATGTAGTTAGTCAGAGGTAAATATGTAGATGTACTTTTTACTCTACTACATTTGTCTGGCAGCTTGACTTACTTTTCAGATGCCAGTAGATTAAACTACTCAACAGCATATAAAGTTATGAGTTAAAATGACCACTATCTTAAACATCTATTATTATTATTATTATTATTATTATTATTATTTAGTATTATAATCCAGAAAATGATAGGTGTTTATTTTCATTTTTTTAATCTGTCCCCATATTCAGTGATAATGCTTGTTTGGTAATTTCACTAAGGTGGCTCCTCCTCAGGGCTGCAGCTAAAGACTAGTGTCTGAATGAATTCATTAGAATCAGAAAAGGACTTATTACCAAGTAAGTAACACTTCCAAGAATTAGCTTTGGTATCTCTTTCCTGCATTAGGACCTTATCTGGGGGCACTGTCTTTTAGAGGATATCTGCTTATTGATCTGGTCTGATTAATTATGTAGCTTATATAAAGATAGTATATGTATCCACGACGTTCCACTTCAGGGACTGCTTCATTGCCCCTGTAAATTCCACCATATGTCCGTCTTTGTGTTGGTGTTCTAACCTCTGGCTGATTTGTGAGGACTATGGTTAACTGCTCCTCAGATCTCTGCAGGGTAAATCCAGACAGCTAGCTAGACTATCTGTCCAATCTGAGTTTTCTGTTGCACGACTAAAACTACTTTTACCGCCCAAGACGACTGTGATTGGTTTAAAGAAATGCCAATAAACCAGAGCACATATTTCTCCCGTCCCAGAATGCTGTGTGGACTAACCAGACCCTCCTCCGCAGCGCTGTGGAGGAAGGTCTGGCAATGCGAAACTTGATATAAAGCTAAATCTTTTCGCCCCAGGTCTTCGTCATCATTTGGTTCGGCTCCATCATCATCACCCTCAACTCCAAGCTGCTGGGCGGCACCATCTCCTTCTTCCAGAGCCTGTGTGTGTTGGGCTACTGCATCCTGCCTCTGACGGTGGCCATGGCCGTGTGCCGGATCGTCCTGGTCGGCGGCTCGGGGACGGTCAGCTTCGCTGTGCGGCTGGTGGTGGTGACGGCGTCCTTCGGCTGGTCCACCTTCGCCTCCACGGCCTTCCTCGCCGACAGCCAGCCTGCCGAGCGCAAGGCGCTGGTGGTGTACCCGGTGTTCCTTTTCTACTTCGTGATTGGGTGGATGATCCTGACGTTCTCGCCGTCACAGTAGAAGAGAGAAACCAAAAAAATGAAGTGTTTGTTAAAGTGACAGCGACGAGGGGATGTTCGTGAAGTGGAAGAACTCAAACAAACACCGGTGTCGGCCTTGGAACGAAGATGAATGACTACTGAAGTGACTGGGAGTGTTTCCAGGCCTCTGGGACACCAACATAATTCCTTTTCAGGCGAAGCTCGTACTCCCATTCAGAGAAGTCCGGTGGACACTGTGCTGCAGATGGAGAGTTATAAAAAGCTGATGATTGTGTTCACATTCATGAGCTGTGTAGAAATAAAGTCCATAGGCTTGTATGGAGGAATGCTCTATGAATGTTTGAACTAGCAGGGCTACAAATTCTTTTCTTCCTGGTTCTCTCTGGGCGTGTTGGAAACCTCATACTGTCTTAACACTGACGCTGTTTCAGAAATCGACCTGACGGCTCATTTTCACTCTACATTCGTCTTTTTTTCTTTCTTTTTTTTTTTAGACATTAGCAGATGCTTTCATGCACCTTGACTGGGAATCTTGACTGGTGAGTGTAGTTTTCGGCTCTAGTAGTCCTTTTTCGTCATGTTTTGTATTTTGGAGGGTAATTTTTGTTTGCATGAGAGAGAGAGAGAGATTGAGATTGAGATTAGGAATGACATGCAGCAAAGTCTCCTGCCGGATTTGAACAGGGAACGTTACGGTTCATGGCTCGGCTCCCAGAGCACTGTTATGGCTGTACAATAAATATGAAGCTACAGCTAGTTAGCTTAGCTTAGCATAACGACTGGAAAAGGAGGAGGGCGGGGGGGCAGCCAGCCTGGCTCTGTCCAACTGTAACAAAATCCACCTACCGACACCTCTAAATCTCTAAATAATGAACACGAGAGTGTGAAAACAATTCTTCTTTCCATTGTATGGGGGTTCTGCAACAGAATGTTGCTTGTCCAGGTGTAAACATGAAAGTGGTATCTATCTGATCATCTAGCTCTCCGCAAGAAAGGTAACAAATGTATTTCACAAAATAGCCACAAAAAAAATGTCTTTTAGGGCTGGATATAGTCTACATGATGCAGACATGGAGTAGTTTGAACTTCACTGCGTGTCTGTATCGGTGACATCGTTTACAGTCCGGTCCCTCGCAGACATGGCAGAAGGGCGAAATATATGTTGTGCTGACCCTCGAAGCCACGTGGATGCAGAGACTATCATTTGGACTCAAAGTAGTGAAAACAAAGTATTGATTCAGTCTGATAATCAGGCTAGTTATTTCCTCTAACGCAGGCATGTTGCACGCTGGCAGTCAGCTTGCGTTGTGTTCAAACGCTTTAACTTCAACATAAAGCGTGTCCTCAGTCAGCATTTGTCTGTGCTCGTTCTTTGAGGTCTTCTTGTTGTGTAAAATGACAGAAGGAGCTCAAGTCTCTTGCTGCACAAACTGCCCAACAGCCTGTGTTAAAGAGCTCAGAGTGTCCTGTTAGAAGACAAGATTTTGGGAGAGAGTTATGATCACAGAACATCTTTGTTTCCTTTTATCATCATCATCATCATCATCATCATCATGTGTTTTTACCGTCAGGTTTAACCCACAGCTGAATGATGATACTTTCTTTGACTATATGTCGATACGGTAACGTGCAGACATGATGCTCCCCGGCAGGGTGGAAACAGCACTCTGGGAAATGTAGGAAGTGGACGCGGCAGGTTGATGAAAGGTGGTCCATCAGAAAAGAAAATGTCCCTTCTAACCTGCCTGATGACCTTTGCCCCTTGCTCTCGCTGCAGAAAACTTGTTCTTTCTGTTCTCTCCGATCACCGGAGCTTTCAACGTTGATTTCTTTTAATTTATATGTATTCATTTACATCAACAAATGAAAAAGATTAAACTACATTTCATCAGCTGTGATGGTTTACATAGTCTTTCAGTCCACCTACAGACTCAGCTCTGTTTCAACATCGAAATAATTTCCGCACATTTTTGGGATTTGCTGCGTTACACAAACACAAACTAAGTGTAAACAGGAATGTAGTAAATGTACATGCATAATGATAAATATAAATATGTACAAAGGTGAAAAAAGTTGACAGTAAAATGGTAACTCGTTCAGCGGTTACAGTGTTACCGAACTCTGTCAACGGACCCATGACATTTGTACTTTGCCTCAACACAAAATGGGTTCACCTGACAATTATTTAAAGATCTGTATCCATCCTCAGCTAAAATGTGGTTTCACTGCAGTGTGCACAGTCGTCTCCACCTCCAAAACCGAGTTGTAAAGTCACTAAGGACATTCAGGTGCAGCAGGGACCAAAAGTACCATCAAAGTACAGTACATGAACATACAGTTAACATTAAACACACTTCACCAAGTACACGACATAGACTCCATTAACCTCTCTCTCACGTCGTCACCTTTGATCCAAATTGCTACAGTCAATATATTAAGATACTAAGTCAATATTTTGAGATATTAAGTCAATATATTGGGATTCTAAGTCAATATATTGATATACTAAGTCAATATTTTGAGATATTAAGTCAATATATTGGGATTTTAAGTCAATATTTTGAGATATTAAGTCAATATATTGATATACTAAGTCAATATTTTGAGATATTAAGTCAATATATTGGGATTCTAAGTCAATATTTTGAGATATTAAGTCAATATATTGATATACTAAGTCAATATTTTTAGATATTAAGTCAATATATTGGGATTCTAAGTCAATATTTTGAGATATTAAGTCAATATATTGGGATTCTAAGTCAATATATTGATATACTAAGTCAATATTTTGAGATATTAAGTCAATATATTGGGATTTTAAGTCAAAATATTGATATACTAAGTCAATATTTTGAGATATTAAGTCAATATGTTGGGATTTTAAGTCAAAATATTGATATACTAAGTCAATATTTTGAGATATTAAGTCAATATATTGGGATTCTAAGTCAATATATTGATATACTAAGTCAATATTTTGAGATATTAAGTCAATATATTGGGATTCTAAGTCAATATATTGATATACTAAGTCAATATTTTGAGATATAAAGTCAATATATTGGGATTCTAAGTCAATATATTGAAATACTAAGTCAATATTTTGAGATATTAAGTCAATATATTGAGATACTAAGTCAATATTTTAAAGTTTGTCATTACTTTGAGATTCTTAGTCAATATTCTGAGATACTAAGTCAATATTCTGAGATACTAAGTCAATATTTTAAAGTTTGTCATTACTTTGAGATTCTTAGTCAATATATTGGGATTCTAAGTCAATATTTTGAGATATTAAGTCAATATATTGGGATTCTAAGTCAATATATTGAAATACTAAGTCAATATTTTGAGATATTACGTCAATATATTGAGATACTAAGTCAATATTCTGAGATACTAAGTCAATATTTTAAAGTTTGTCATTACTTTGAGATTCTTAGTCAATATATTGGGATTCTAAGTCAATATTTTGAGATATTAAGTCAATATATTGGGATTCTAAGTCAATATATTGAAATACTAAGTCAATATTTTGAGATATTACGTCAATATATTGAGATACTAAGTCAATATTCTGAGATACTAAGTCAATATTTTAAAGTTTGTCATTACTTTGAGATTCTTAGTCAATATTCTGAGATACTAAGTCAATATTCTGAGATACTAAGTCAATATTTTAAAGTTTGTCATTACTTTGAGATTCTTAGTCAATATATTGGGATTCTAAGTCAATATTTTGAGATATTAAGTCAATATATTGGGATTCTAAGTCAATATATTGATATACTAAGTCAATATTTTGAGATATTAAGTCAATATATTGGGATTCTAAGTCAATATTTTGAGATATTAAGTCAATATATTGATATACTAAGTCAATATTTTTAGATATTAAGTCAATATATTGGGATTCAAGTCAATATTTTGAGATATTAAGTCAATATATTGATTCTAAGTCAATATATTGATATACTAAGTCAATATTTTGAGATATTAAGTCAATATATTGGGATTCTAAGTCAATATATTGATATACTAAGTCAATATTTTGAGATATAAGTCAATATATTGGGATTCTAAGTCAATATATTGATATACTAAGTCAATATTTTGAGATATTAAGTCAATATATTGGGATTCTAAGTCAATATATTGATATACTAAGTCAATATTTTGAGATATTAAGTCAATATATTGGGATTCTAAGTCAATATATTGATATACTAAGTCAATATTTTGAGATATTAAGTCAATATATTGGGATTCTAAGTCAATATATTGATATACTAAGTCAATATTTTGAGATATAAAGTCAATATATTGGGATTCTAAGTCAATATATTGATATACTAAGTCAATATTTTGAGATATAAAGTCAATATATTGGGATTCTAAGTCAATATATTGAAATACTAAGTCAATATTTTGAGATATTAAGTCAATATATTGAGATACTAAGTCAATATTTTGAAATACTAAGTCAATACTTTTGAGATTCTAAGTCAATATTTTGAGATACTAAGTCAATATTCTGAGATACTAAGTCAATATTTTAAAGTTTGTCATTACTTTGAGATTCTTAGTCAATATATTGAGATTCTAAGTCAATATTTTTGAGATATTAAGTCAATATATTGGGATTCTAAGTCAATATATTGAAATACTAAGTCAATATTTTGAGATATTACGTCAATATATTGAGATACTAAGTCAATATTCTGAGATACTAAGTCAATATTTTGAAGTTTGTCATTACTTTGAGATTCTTAGTCAATATTCTGAGATACTAAGTCAATATTCTGAGATACTAAGTCAATATTTTAAAGTTTGTCATTACTTTGAGATTCTTAGTCAATATATTGGGATTCTAAGTCAATATTTTGAGATATTAAGTCAATATATTGGGATTCTAAGTCAATATATTGATATACTAAGTCAATATTTTGAGATATTAAGTCAATATATTGGGATTCTAAGTCAATATTTTGAGATATTAAGTCAATATATTGATATACTAAGTCAATATTTTTAGATATTAAGTCAATATATTGGGATTCTAAGTCAATATTTTGAGATATTAAGTCAATATATTGGGATTCTAAGTCAATATATTGATATACTAAGTCAATATTTTGAGATATAAAGTCAATATATTGGGATTCTAAGTCAATATATTAATATACTAAGTCAATATTTTGAGATTAAGTCAATATATTGGGATTCTAAGTCAATATATTGATATACTAAGTCAATATTTTGAGATATAAAGTCAATATATTGGGATTCTAAGTAAATATATTGAAATACTAAGTCAATATTTTGAGATATTAAGTCAATATATTGATTTTAAAGTCAAAATATTGATTTACTAAGTCAATATTTTGAGATATTAAGTCAATATATTGGGATTCTAAGTCAATATATTGATATACTAAGTCAATATTTTGAGATATAAAGTCAATATATTGGGATTCTAAGTCAATATATTGAAATACTAAGTCAATATTTTGAGATATAAAGTCAATATATTGGGATTTTAAGTCAATATATTGAAATACTAAGTCAATATTTTGAGATAAGTCAATATATTGGGATTCTAAGTCAATATATTGATATACTAAGTCAATATTTTGAGATATTAAGTCAATATATTGGGATTCTAAGTCAATATATTGATATACTAAGTCAATATTTTGAGATATTAAGTCAATATATTGGGATTCTAAGTCAATATATTGATATACTAAGTCAATATTTTGAAATATAAAGTCAATATATTGGGATTCTAAGTCAATATATTGAAATACTAAGTCAATATTTTGAGATATTAAGTCAATATATTGAGATACTAAGTCAATATTCTGAGATACTAAGTCAATATTTTAAAGTTTGTCATTACTTTGAGATTCTTAGTCAATATTCTGAGATACTAAGTCAATATTCTGAGATACTAAGTCAGTATATTGTGTAGTGGCTATTCCGTTTCAAAATGATAGCCACTGCCCCAAGAGCGGTTTTAACGCACCTTCCTTTGTTGTTGATCCAGGCATGCGGTCGTTGCTGAAATGTTGAAAATAATAATTAAACACAAATATCCTACCTATAGAAATAAATCTGTATATGATCCTACCAAAACGGTGTAGGCGAATGTTGCACGTGTGTGAATCAGGGAAAATAAAATACTGATGGTTTCTTAAATGATATCAAATAAGATGAAACAGGATGACTAGATGTGGTTAAACAACTGTGTTTGGTCTCAACTAAAGCTAGGACTTCCAAAAACCCTCCACCAGTGTTTCCAACTTCCCTTTATCAGTTGTACCATACCCACAATTACTATGGTGTGGCCGATTGGCCAATCAGTGGCCTGGTTGTCAATCAAAATCAGTGGATCAGAACTATGAGTCTTAAAATAATAACTATTTTAAATATAAACAAAAACTGCTTTTTGGGCTCCTACATATTGAGATACTTAGTCAATATTTTGAGATATTAAGTCAATATATTAAGATACTAAGTCAATATTTTAAAGTTTAAAATATATCTGAGAATGGAATACTTACTCTATTAATTTAATTATATGTAAGGTTAGTCTTCCAGGTAGGAAACAAATATATTATATATATATATATATATATTTTTATCAGAATGGACTACTTACTCCAAAAATGTATTTAAATGTATGTTAGTTCATTCTGTATGGCTGTTAATATGAATCACAATTGACTACTTACTCTATAAATGTCGTTAAAGAATGGTAGCTCATTCTGTCAGGTATCAATATATCAAATCAGAATTGACTTACTCTATGAATGTATTTAAAAGTAACATATTCTGTCAGTTAGTAAATATGTATCAGAATGGACTGTTTCCTCTATGAAGGTAATTAAAAGTATGATAACTCATTCTGTCAGGAAGGAACTATCAGAATGGACCACTTCTTCCTCTATAATGCAGTTAACCCTCCTGGTTTCGAAGTTTCTTTATCTTTTTTTTTAACTTTATCCTTGCACTGCTATATAGTTTTTATATGACTATGTCTACATTATTCTCTTATATTGTCCATATGTAATGCTGGTCTCTAGACTTTATCCTTGCACTATTGGACTTATTTGCACTACCACCATGACACCCCCTCTCATAGAGCACATTACCTGTCCTGTCACTGCAAGCGTCTCATGCTTATACATCCCTTAGTATATTCATGTGGATTTGTTATTTTATCATCCTGTTTATGATGTATATGTATGTTGTGTGTGATGTCTTTAAGCTACTGGGATCTACCCATCTATCTATCTAAACTAAAAATAGCTCGCACTCTGCAGGGCTCAAATATTACTACAACTGCTCTTCATCAGACAGAAGGACTAAACGGATATTATTATTCCATATATGGCATACAAATCATTGCATGTCCTATTAAATGTACTTATTAAATTAAATCATCCTATTCAATTAATTTATTAAATTAAACATGTACATTTTGCATTAAATTAGCTTATTAAATGATAGCATTACATTTGAATTAATTAATCAAATGTAATTACATTTGCACAGTAACAATGCACAGTAAAGAGCAATACAAAATACATATAGGCCTATGGAAATAAGACTAGTTGGATTATATTCACAAGAGGTATAAAACACGTTGCCTGTGTCCCTTATAAGTCAAAAAGAAAATGCTATTCATTATTCTTTGATTTCTAACTTCAAGTCTTAGTCATAGGTCTTAGTCCATCTCTTCATTTTTGAACCAGTCACTTTAATGTTTCCACCGAAAAACCGACGTCATCCCAGCGCGACGGCTTCAGATCGGGTACTGACAGACACCCAGTCTAAACAACAGCTAGCAGCTTCTGCAGTTATATCCGTTTAGCGGATTAAAAAAAACAACGATTTTCATATTTTTTACATTCAAATCACACACAGTGGAGGTTTTGTAGCTTCAGTCTCAATGCGTAACTGTTATCTTACCCGCTCTCCTGAAGTGGCTCAAGCTTTAGCTGTTAGCTGTTAGCTGTGAACGGGTTGTGTCACTGATGGAGGAGCTGCCGCATCTTCCACCTGAAGTTTGGGTCTACGTGTTCAGCTACCTGAGCACGGATGAGAGGCACACGGTCCGCACCGTCTGCAGGCAACTCAAGAGGCTCGTCGACCACCCGTCCCTATGGCGGGACTACACGGTGGTGCTGTCCGACCTCCGCCGCTACACCTACGGCTTCTGGGACACCCTGAACCACCGCAAGCTCACACGGGTAGCTGTGCGACACCTGCGGCGCAAAGAGTGGCGTCGGCTCGTCAAGTTCCTGCCGTCCCTCACGGCTATCGTGTTCGTGGACGGAGGACGGATCTACAAGGGCAAATACCTGGACAACCTGGCCCGGTTCCCCGACTTGAGGGAACTAGGAGTTCGGAACGCCAACTGGGAAGAGCCGGTGATCGGGAGGAGTCTGAGTGGGCAGCTGCACGAGCGGCTGACTCACCTGAGCGCGTGTAACGTCCGGCTGCCCTGCACGGTGGAGTTTATTAACGCCGTGTCACACCTGGTCAACCTGCGGTACCTGGTGTTCCACCAGCAAGGGGAGGGCTACGGGCTGGACACGGTGAGGCCAGTGCCCTGCGGCGTCTTCCACAACCTGCTGCTGAGCCTCAAGAAGCTGAAGCACCTTTCCTGGGGGATGAGGGGGGAGCCGCCGGAGCCGCTGCCCGATGACTACCTCAGCCCCACGGACCCGGAGAATCCAGGTAAGCCGGTACCCTGCACCCGGTCCCCGGTCTGCCTGTCCTCTTTCAATGCTGTGCTGTCTCCCTGCATATTTTCCCCATTAACTACAAATACTAATAATAACCTTAATTTGTATAGCACCTTTCAAAACAGTTACAAAATGCTTTACAATGAAAAAACATCAAATTTAAAACGGAGAATAAAATGAACTTCAAGCTTAAATACACGAAGGGCAACTCAAAAATGAAAGTAAGTTTTTTGGAATTAGACGAGAAAAATCACACGTACTTTAAATATAGTTGCAGGTTGATTGTCTGATCTACTGATCAGTTATCCACCAATCGTAGAATCGGGCTGTAGTCTTTGTTTTGGCTCATTTATTACAAACCACATGTACTGTTTGTGCCTGGCCTTAGGGCTGCAATTAACAATTATGGCAATTATCAATTAAGCTGTGACAATGAATTGATTTAGGATCGGGCCAAAGGACAGTACACACCACAAGGCCATAAAGGTTTGACTCTTCTCCTCTTCCTCGGCTCTGTAGGAGCGCCGCGGTACGGCGGCCCAGCGCTGACCAGCCTGGAGCTGGTGGATTACCCAGAAACCATCCTGCCAGAGAACGCACTGAGGAGTCTGACCTCACTCAGGTCTCTGACTATCCGCTACAGGTACATCAGAGAGGGCATCGAGTGCCGCCTCACCTCCTGGCTGAGTCCCCTCCATCAGCTGGAGACCCTCACCATCATCGGTCAGTTAAAAGCTTTTCCTCTTCCTTGTAAGAATATACACTTTATTTATCCCACACTCTCGACCCAGCAGCTCAAACGCAGCACAAATAAATAAAATGAATAAAATACACATTAAATATAATAGAAAATTGAAAGTAACATGGTATTATGTACACTATAAACACTTGTTTGGTGGGAATAAATATATACAGATAAATATGTATATGAAATGGCATATTGCACAGGTCACAGTAGGAGGTACAGAGTAATAATAAATATATATACATAGTGCAGAATATTAAGTGTTGGTTAATGTTATTGTGTTAAAGTGTTGTCTTTTCCTGGTTTTAAAGGCTGCATTACAGTAAAGTGATGTCATTTTCTGAACTTAAATGTTTCATTATTTGCCTTGACCTACTTAGTCATTATAGCCACATTATTGATGATCATGTATCAAAACTCTCATTGTGTAAATATTTGGTGAAAGCAACAACAGTCAACCCTACAATATCACCGCAATGTATCGATATATTTGGACGAAGATATCGTGATATTTGATTCCCCCCCTCTGCCCGGCTCTAACACAAGGCAGTTGAAGGAACGTGGCTAAACACACGTATCCTTTTCTTTTGCGATTTCTCTTTCCTGCCCTCCCCAGGAGGAAATTCTCTGGCTGCCTATACGACCACCATCCCGTCCAGTGTGACCCGTCTGACGCTGCGAGTGGCCATAACTCTGAAAGACATGGACTCCATCGCACCTAAAGTCCCGGGCCTGGAGCACCTGGACATCGAGCAGAACCGCTCCAGTGGCAGCCTCTGCAGACGGATCCCCATGTTGTTTCCTCAGCTCAGGACACTCAGGATACGGTGAGCCACACGGGAAACCACTTCCACCCAAAATCCTTTGCATTTTTTGTTTGTTGGGAGGGGTAAATATAATAGAACTGTGACTAGTAATAATAGTAGTAACAGGGCGTCAAGCAGGACCACGGCAGCAGCTGCAACCACGGTCCAGGTGCCACCACAATCCGAGAAATCTGTGAGGCGAGAAAGCACAAGGACTAGAAGAAGCTCAGTTAGTAACATGCATTAATGGGACATGAATGCACACCGATGGAGAGAGAGAGGAGCTCAGCGTGTCATAGGAAGTCTCCCGGCAGTCTAACACTATAGCAGCATAACTGAGAGCTGGTCCAAGGTAAATCTGAGCCAGCCCTAACTATAAGCTTTATCAAAGAGGAGAGTTTTAAGCTTACTCTTAAATGTGGTGCTGGTGTCTGCCTCCTGAACCCAGACTGGGAGCTGGTTCCACAGGAGAGGAGCCTGATAGCTGAAGGCTCTGGCTCCCATTCTACTTTTGGAGACTCTTTAAGATATGATGGTGCCTGACCGTTAAGAGCTTTGTAGGTCAAGAGAAGGATTTTCAATTGTGGACTTTACGGGAATCCAATACAGAGAAGCTAATATGAGAGAAATATGATCTCTTTACCTAGTCCTGTGTCAGTACACGTGCTGCAGCATTCTGGCCATTGTTCATTGTATCTGTTCATTGACATCTGTGCTTCCACCGATGTGTTCGTGTTGTGTTCATGCAGGGAAAGTCTTCCTCCTACTCATCTCTTGTTTCTCAGGTTCTTCCGTCGGGAACCGGAGAAAGACCTGCTGAGCCTCAACCGGCTGCGCCACCTGGTGCAGCTGGAGCTGCTGGTGGAGCGCTCCTTCATCCTGAGGGATTACCTCAACGGCCACCCGTGGCCCAGCCCCAGCGTCCGGGCGCTCATCAACCAGCTGCGAGAGCTGTCGGAGAACAGGATCACCGTCATCACGACCATGCGCCAGAGAAACCCACTACGAGAGTGTGACTGTGTGTGGGAGGGCGACTGAAGAGGGGCAAGGAAGCTGGGCAAATCTGTTTTTTAATTCCTCCTGGAGAAGAAGAAGAAGACAGAGTCGGGAACAGAAGGTTGAAATAAAAATGTATTAAGACAGACATACACATTTGTAGGGTTGGACATCGTTTTGATATTACAGTTTCGGATTGCAATTCCCTTCGATTACTAAGGTCTTCAGACTTTCAAATCATAAAGCTTATAAAAGAGTCGAGACATGACAGTGATTGGATGACGAATCAAAGATTAGAGCAACGGCTGCCATCTGTTTTGGCTCCCCCCCCGTACCAGAATGTTCACCCATGCAGCCAGACCATACTCCAGCGCTGTAGAGATAGGTCTGGCAATGTGAGACTAGTTATTTACTTGCATCTTCCCAAACATTTCCAACAGTGTTCAAACCCATAGGTATCTGTCATTTTATTCAAGGCTCTACATCGTTACATAAGGTCTCCTTTTGATGGCGTCCTATCCCCTTTGGGCATGCGTCAGAAATTGACTCTTTATCCAGTTGTAATGCCACATTGTGATGCACTTTTTATTTGAACCGGATGAAGGATTTGAGTCATCGGACGTCGGGATCCTAAGTTCTCAGACAAACAAGCTGAGCAAACGTCAGCGGCAGCTCGGCTCGCAGCCCGTCCGCCGGCCACTGAAGAGATCCTAATTGGAAGAAGCTGAGTGCGTCTTTAGTTAGTTTAGTAGTTTTTTTTATTGAGAGACCCCTAGCAGCAGCAAATGTGAAGTATCTGCAGAAAGTTCCACAGAGGGTTGAGTTTAACATTGATCGGGAAAACTAGAAAGGTGGAAAGGAGGGATTTCATTGTTGACTCAATCTAGAATTTGTGATTGTTGTACTGATGGTGCTGTTTAAGTGTACATTGTACTGAGTGGATCATGAAGACAGCACGTAAAGGTGGAGCACGTGTAGTTTGCATTAAGTGGAAGAAAGAGGCATTTATAAATGTAGACATGTCTCTAATTTAAGGCTGCTCAGATAAAGGCCTGGTATTCTTCAGTTGTCAGGAGCTCTGGGCAAAGTTTCAATTAGTTTTTATTTCATTTGAGTTTTGACTTTTTAATTTAATTTTAGTTAGTTTTCAGAGTGCGTTAGTTGACATTGAGCCTTTTTATATATATTTAGTTTTTGTCAGGCCCGGGTATAATGCCTTAGAAGTAACACATGGTTGGAGAACGGTGTAGAAATGGCCATAATGTTTAAATCTTTCTTTCAGTACCACACTCGAAGAAAAGTTGTTCCACCCCCCAGTTGGTTAACATCAGAGCTGAGCTGAAGAGCTTTTGGTCTGTGACGAGGTTTAAATCCCGTTGTTGTTATTGAGTTCTACAGACCAGACTGCATGTGAAAAACAACGTGCTGATTGTGAAGCGACAGAGCCGCCTCCTAGAATATTTGTCCGTTTACTGTTTTTAGGGCCGTCCTCGACTAAAGAAGCTCTCTGTCGACCAACGCTCAGCGCCAAGTTCATTTAATCGACAGATCTGTAAAACAGAGTTTCTCCACAAGGAATCATGCAAAAGCACCGCTTTGAAACTGAAAAATGACTTAAAGCATAACTGACCAATCAACTAAAAGACAAAATGACTCTAATCTTATTCGACTAAGATCAACTGGAGCAATCAGCCCTACAGTTTCTGGGGTTAGATGTCACCAGAGTTGACGGAAATATCAAATCTGAAATAAATGTATGTTCATTTCTATTTTTTATTAGTTTCTTATTTTTTATTTTTTTTGTTCTTGAAGGATTTAATGTTTTATGTTTTTAGTTTCAGTTTACGACAATATGTTCGCAGCTTATTTTAGTTTCAGTTTTAGGCTGCAGCTCTTCTCACCGATCCACTTAGTTTTAAGTTCCCTCTGTTTAGTTTCTGGATGTTTAAAGCTCCGCAAATCAAATGATTCATGCTGAACGCACGACCAACTTCCCCCCCCCCCCCCCCAAAAATGCATGAATTGAATTAATGACATTTTTGTTGTTGTATTTATTTTATGTTTAAAAATAATGCACTTGTTGCTTATTGAATAAACTACCTTATTTGCTTTGTTTGTGCTGCGAAAATCATTTCAATGTTTTAAAACGGCTTTCCTCGTGGAAAGTTTAAACATTAAAACATGAACGTTCTTTAATGTTTACAGTCTATTCACGTTGATTACTGAACTCAAAGCTATTGATTGCAGCACTAAATACTGTCAAAACAATATAAAAATGTCGGTCAAATATGTTTTTCGATGTTTTTATCACCATATTAAAAATCCAGCGGCCGGCCTGCGTTTGCACTTTACGTGTATATTTGTAGTACTGTATTTCATTTGGACTATTTAGTTATTGAATTACCAGAAAACATGTTATGTCGTGATATACATACATCGTGATGAAGATATTGAAATGACCTATATCGGGATAGAAGATTTTGGCCATATCGCCCTATACATAAAAGACATCGTTATACTGTCACGTTGCCCCGCCCTTTTTAAGAAGTCACAATTTTGTTTTTATTTTCTCTCAAACGGTTAAAATGAAAAAGAAAATGAAAGCCAGGACAAGGAGTTAGTTCAATACGACTGCAGAGTATTTACTGTGACGGGAGGGAATGATTCTTATTTTGGGTTTTAACCCAGAGCCAACAAGTAGTTGAGACGCAGACTTGCTTTGTCAGAGGAACACCCCCACCAACACACACACACACACACACGTTTCTCAATAAATGGACCCAAACTTCTTTTTCTAAAATCAATGGGATATCTGTTACAACTCGACTGCAGTTCCTAACACATAAGACTGAAATGAGCAGCCACTTTAAAAACCATGCAAAAAATGAGCTTTGTTGGAAAACTTGAAAGAGTGATCGTTTTGTTCACAGTTGGGTTTTTTTTGTTTTTTTCAAATGTATGTATGCTGAATTAAATGAAATTGTGTATATGTGTCTTCTCCGGGAACCATCACCTTATCGTGGTGGAGAGGTTTGTGTGTCCCTATGAACCTGAGGCCTGTGTTGTCTGGAGCTTTGTGCTCCTGGTAGGGTCTCCCAAGGCAAAGTGGTCTCAGGTGAGGGGCCAGACAAAGAATGGTTCAAAAATCCTATGAAAAATCGAGGAAGGGATGAAGTGACCCTGCCCGGAGGAAGCCCGGGGCCCCCGTCTGGAGCCAGGCCCAGATGGAGGGCTCGTCAGCGAGCGTCTGGTGGCCGGGTTTGCCACGGAGCCCGGTCGGGCACAGCCCGAAAAAGCTACGTGGCGGACATCCCTCCATCCCATGGGCCCACCACCTGTGGGAGGAACCGCTGGGGTCGGGTGCGCTGCCACATGGGTGGCAGTGAAGGTCAGGGGCCTCGACGGACCAGACCCGGGCAGCAGAGGCTGGCTCTGGGGGACGTGGAATGTCACCTCTCTGTGGGGGAAGGAGCCGGAACTTGTGCGGGAGGTGGAGCGCTACTGGTTAGATCTGGTGGGGGCTTACCTCTACGCACAGTCTTGGTTCTGGAACCATACTCCTGGATAGGGGTTGGACTCTTTTCTTCTCCCGGAGTTGCCCAGGGTGTGAGGCGCCGGGCGGGTGTGGGGGATACTCACAAGCCCCCGGCTGAGCGCCGCTACGTTGGAGTTTAACCCGGTGGGACGAGAGGGTCGCCTCCCTACGCCTGCGGGTTGTGGGGGGGAAAAACTCTGACTGTTGTTTGTGCATATGCACCAAACAAGAGTTCAGAGTATTCGGCCTTCTTGGAGACCTTGAGTGGAGTCCTGCATGGGGCTCCAGTTGGGGACTCCATAGTTCTGCTGGGGGGGGACTTCAACGCGCACGTGGGTAATGATGGAGACACATGGAGAGCGTGATTGGGAGGAACGGCCTCCCTGATCTAAACCAGAGTGGTTGTTTGTTGTTGGACTTCTGTGCTAGTCATGGATTGTCTATACACGAACACCATGTTCGAACTATAGGGATGCTCATAAGTGTACTTGGTACCAGAGCACCCTAGGCCAAAGGTCAATGATCGATTTTATAATCGTTTCATCTGATCTGAGGCCATATGTTTTGGACACTCGGGTGAAGAGAGGGGCGGAGCTGTCAACCGATCACCATCTGGTGGTGAGTTGGGTCAGGGGGTGGGGAAGACTCTGGACAGACCTGGTAAGCCCAAGCGGGTAGTGCGGGTAAATTGGGAACGTCTGGAGGAGGCCCCTGTCCGACAGACTTTCAACTCACACCTCCGGCGGAGCTTTTCGTGCATCCCTGTGGAGGCTGGGGGCATTGAACCCGAGTGGACAATGTTCAAAGTTTCCATTGCTGAAGCTGCGGTGAGGAGCTGTGGTCTTAGGGTCTTAGGTGCCTCAAGGGGCGGTAACCCACGAACACCGTGGTGGACACCGGTGGTCAGGGAAGCCGTCCGACTGAAGAAGGAGTCTTTCCGGGATATGTTATCCCAGACGACTCCGGAGGCAGTTGCAAGGTACCGAAGGGCCCGAAGGGCTGCAGCCTCTGCCGTGAAAGAGGCAAAGCAGCGTGTGTGGGAGAAGTTCGGAGAAGACATGGAGAAGGACTTTCGGTCGGCACCAAGGTGCTTCTGGAAAACCGTTCGCCACCTCAGGAGGGGGAAGCGGGGAACCATCCAAGCTGTGTACAGTAAGGATGGGGACGCTGTTGACCTCAACTGAGGAGGTAATAGGGCGGTGGAAGGAGCACTTTGAGGAACTCCTAAATCCGACTAATCGCCCTCTATGGTAGAGGCAGAGCTGGAGGATGAGGGGGATTGGCATCAATTTCCCTGGTGGAGGTTGCTGAGGTAGTTAAACAACTCCACAGTGGCAAAGCCCCAGGAATTGATGAGATCCGTCCAGAAATGCTTAAAGCTCTGGGTGTGGAGGGGTTGTCTTGGTTGACACGCCTCTTAAACATTGCGTGGAAGTCTGGGGACGGTGCCTAAGGAGTGGCAGACCGGGTGGTTCCCCTTTTTAAAAAGGGGGGACCAGAGGGTGTGTGCCAATTACAGGGTATCACACTTCTCAGCCTCCCCGGTAAAGTCTACTCGAAGGTGCTGGAAAGGAGGGTTCGGTCGATGAGTCGAATCTCAGGTTGAAGAGGAACAATGCGGATTCCGTCCTGGTCGTGGAACAACGGACCAGATCTTTACTCTCGCAAGGATCCTGGAGGGAGCCTGGGAGTATGCCCAACCAGTCTACATGTGTTTTGTGGATCTGGAGAAGGCGTATGACCGGGTGCCCGGGAGATACTGTGGGAGGTGCTGCGGGAGTACGGGGGTGAGGGGTCCCTTCTCAGGGCCATCCAATCTCTGTACGACCAAAGCGAAGCTGTGTCCGGGTTCTCGGCAGTAAGTCGGACTCGTTTCAGGTGAGAGTTGGCCTCCGCCAGGGCTGCGCTTTGTCACCAATCCTGTTTGTAGTATTTATGGACAGGATATCGGCGTAGTCGGGGGTGGAGAGGGGTTGCAGTTCGGTGGGCTGGGGATCTCATTGCTGCTTTTTGCAGATGATGTGGTCCTGATGGCATCATCGGCCTGTGACCTTCAGCACTCACTGGATCGGTTCGCAGCCGAGTGTGAAGCGGCTGGGATGAGGATCAGCACCTCTAAATCGGAGGCCATGGTTCTCAGCAGGAAACCGATGGAGTGCCTTCTCCAGGTAGGGAATGAGTCCTTACCCCCAAGTGAAGGAGTTCAAGTACCTTGGGGTCTTGTTCGCGAGTGAGGGGACAATGGAGCGGGAGATTGGTCGGAGAATCGGCACAGCAGGTGCGGTATTACATTCAATTTATCGCACCGTTGTGACGAAAAGAGAGCTGAGCCAGAAGGCAAAGCTCTCAATCTACCGGTCAGTTTTTGTTCCTACCCTCACCTATGGTCATGAAGGCTGGGTCATGACCGAAAGAACAAGATCCAGGGTACAAGCGGCCGAAATGGGTTTCCTCAGGAGGGTAGCTGGCGTCTCCCTTAGAGATAGGGTGAGAAGCTCAGTTATCCGTGAGGAGCTCGGAGTAGAGCCGCTGCTCCTTTGCGTCGAAAGGAGCCAGTTGAGGTGGTTCGGGCATCTGGTAAGGATGCCCCCTGGGCGCCTCCCTAGGGAGGTGTTCCAGGCACGTCCAGCTGGGAGGAGGCCTCGGGGGAGACCCAGGACTAGGTGGAGGGATTATATCTCTAACCTGGCCTGGGAACGCCTCGGGATCCCCCAGTCGGAGCTGGTTAATGTGGCCCGGGAAAGGGAAGTTTGGGGTCCCCTGCTGGAGCTGCTACCCCCGCGACCCGACCCCGGATAAGCGGATGAAGATGGATGGATGGATGGATGGATGTGTATATGTGTGTATTATTTACAATTATAAGGATTCTGAATACAAAGGTAGCAAATAATTCTCGAATTGGTATTTCTTTTTAAAGTTGGTATTTCTCTGCCACTTAGTCTTTTTGCTTCCTTGTATTCATCTAACTTTATCCACTGTTTATTTTCATGTCATGTCTGTAAATTGGAGCAAATAACCTTTGTGATAAAGAGAATTGTCTTCATTTCCAAGCACTTATAATCCATAAAATCAGAGGAATTCTAAGATAAACTATTTACAAAATCTGACTGTTAGAACTTAACCAGGACTGAACTGACCCAACTGAACACAAAGGAAGACATATATAATAGGGGTGGAAAAGAAATCCTATGTATCATGATTTATTTATTTATTTCGTCGATTTTCTAAATTGATTCTTTTCCCCAGAATCAATTTTATTTTTTATGATTGAGCTAAATATTTTCTGTTTCTACGGTACTACCGCCGACGGTGACTACATCATATCCGTTTCCAGCAAAAGCGGAAAACATAAGACGATTTGGCTCCTCTCACTCTCCTTCCTGGAAGGCTAAAATAACTCCAGTCCTGATTAGAAGCTACACATGCAACATTGGGTTGTTGACTCTGTATTCTGTGACTCTGTTGGTCACTGATAAGTAGTCCGCTTCAAGGATATTGTAAACTGTGATGTTTAGTTCTTGAATGTGTTCGTTTGCTTAAAAGAAAAAGGAAGCATGCTGATCTGGATGACATGTATAAGGATCCAACTCTTCACAATAAACACATTTGAGACAATTACTGTATCAGTAGTATCAACTAAAACAAAAGCACCAAAATACCAATAAACCATAACAAATAAACATAATGTCTAAACTCCTCACTAGAAATCCCAATCAGGAGGCGCGTACTTCTCTCCAGCCTGACGAGATGTCCGTCAACAGCAGCACGCTCAGCACTGAGAGACACAAAGAAACAGAAATCAGAAAAACTTTTGTAATGACAAACATAAGTGTGACTGTACAGAAATGAATTCATTCGGTGTAGAATAGAAACTAATTTAGTGCCACAAATACTGAATGAATTGAGTATGTATGAAACAAAAGTCGTCGTCTTATCTGTTTGCTGATGTATGAGCCATGTGAATGTAATATGCAAAAGATAATCACGTAGGCTACTAGAGAGTTCAATTTCTGAAGAAACTGCAGTGTGAATGCTGTATGTTGAAAGGCTGACGCTACCCAGAATGTATGAGGTGGAACATGTTAAAGTTTGAATGGTGTTTCTCGGTGAATGTATGAATGAGTAGATAGCAGTTGAAAATGTATGAATTTGTGTCAAATTTGAAAATGATGTCCATTTAAATTGAATATTTCGGAAATTATGAAAGTTATGAAAATTCTGTATAGAAGCATACATGTCCTAATTGAGCTGAACATTCTGATGTTTGAATGAAGTTTCTATGTTGAAAAATGTGGAAGGAGTTCGTGTAAAAAAAGGGTACGCAAGAATAATAAATACGTAGAAGAACATAGGCCTTCAGCATTCACACCAACTCTATGAGGAACTATTCATATAAACTAGTGTTGTCAAATGATTAAAATATTTAATCGTGATTAATAGCATTAATGTCATAGTGAACTCGCAATTAATCGCACATTTTTATCTATTCTAAATGTCCCTAGATTTCTTTTTGTCCAATTATTTTTTCTCATCGTGGATCAGCTTGCTTTGTGCTTTTGTAGCCTGGCTTTGACGAGGGGGCGGAAAATTTGCATCAGCTGTGTGCTTGGCTATCAGCTGTGTGCTTGGTCATCAACTGTGTGCTTGGTCATCAGCCGTGTGCTTGGCCATCAGCCGTGTGCTTGGCCATCAGCTGTGTGTTTGGCCATCAGCCGTGTGCTTGGCCATCAGCCGTGTGTTTGGTCATCAGCTGTGTGTTTGGCCATCAGCCGTGTGCTTGGCCATCAGCTGTGTGCTTGGCCATCAGCTGTGTGCTTGGCCATCAGCTGTGTGCTTGGCCATCAAGTGGTCTTTCAGACTGGACGTGCTGCGATGATAGCTCAGTTCACAACGACCAAACACACAGATCACTTTGGTCTCGTCAATGGAACCATTTGGCAACTTTTTAAAAGTAAACTTTCCATTCAGAATCTTATTGGCATCCATTTCGGCGTCTCGTGCTCGCCATCCACTCAAAACGTAACGTTAGCCTACTACTCTTTGGCCGGCTCGCACGCCCAAACAAGTGTGTGTGGCGTGCCTGTTGTTTTGTTTCCGGTCTAGCTAGATCCGGTGTGGTGTTGTAGTTTTTCTAACGTTACTAGTTGTTGCAACAGCATGTGAAAAAAACTACAAAGTTTGCTAGGCCAAAAAGAATGTTAATCTCGCGATAAAAAAAATTGACGCCGTTAAAATTGGTTTGCGTTAACGCAGTTAATAACACATTTAACTGACAGCACTAATATAAACTATAGAGAATAAGGTCATTTTGAACTCATTCAGTGACTCACACTCAAATATCATGAATGTATTTTGGGATGTGTGTGATATACAGTACAGTCTTGTTTGACGATAGTTGAACTGATTTATTAAACTGTGTTTGAGCTCCATTCAAACTGTTATCAAAAAATCAATGCACACAATTTTACTAGAAATAGTTATTTAACATCAAGATTTGGTTTTTGTCTCTCAACTATACAGTATTAACAATATTAACAAAAGATGCAGACCTCTTTTTACACAGCAGCGTTCAACAATATCCCAGAATAACACAAGTGCATGACGTTAAAGGTACAATAAGTAACATTTCTGCATTAAAATGTCTAAAAACGAACATCCCTATGTTATATATTTTTATGAGTTGTATTCTTACACTATCCCAATATATATTATATATATTTTTTGACATGAGACGTTTCCTTTAGTCGCCTGTCAGTAAAATAGCCCCCCCATCATCACATACCCTTCACCATACCTAGAGATTGGCATGGGGTACTTTCCATAAAATCATCTCTCAATGCAAATCAAACCAGCTATTAGGTTAACTGAAATATAACCATGCTAGTCTCTAGGTATGGTGAAGGGGGGCTATTTTAATTCCAAAGGCCAAGGGAAATTTATCAGGATCATAGTATCCTGGATCCATGAAATAACTGGCCTTTCAAAATAAAAGTCTGCCTGCCTTTATGGGAATCTAACATAGGGGTGTACTGACTTATGCCCCCTGTATTTTAAGGAAGAACATTTATTTATTTACGATACATTATTCATTCACAAAGAAAATTGGTGTCCTTAAAGGTTGGATTTTTCCTCATTGTTTTTAATTAAGGCATTAAGATCAATTTCATAAAGATGATTTTTTCATTCCTCTTTTTAGTCAACTTAAATCCAGTAAATCCAAAGAACAACATGATGGCTTTTGGTTGTTGTTCCCTTGTGTGTGAAAATTGTGTTGGAAATGTCGCTGTGCTTTTTTAATCATCGGTGTAGTTTACTTCATCTTCATGGTTCTTTGGATGCAAATGCAAACAGGAACGCACAAAAGAGAGTTTTTAGTTCCTCGTTCAGTTCCTCTGGTTCCAGAACCCCATGTAACTTCTTGGCCAAAAAAATTTACATTGCTACATTTTGGTTTTTAAGCTGAGTTTTGAGCCAAAAGCGAACTCTGTGCACACAAGTGTTTTATCTCCAGTAGAAGAACTAATCTCCGTTTAAACTAACACGCCCAAACCAAAATATCTCATCAACCTTCTCTTATACTGGGCATGAACAGGAGGCATGTATACTCCGCCAGTTGCTGGTAGTTGCCATGGTAACGTTAGTAGCTAAGTTTCAGAGAACGTGACGTCATGAGCGATAAGACCCAATCAGGCAGCCAAACGTTGGCGTCAGTGTCGGCGTTTGCAGACGTTGAGACGGCAACACAACCCCGCAGATTCCAAACCAAAACAGGTCAGAAGTGCAGGTCAAATGGTTTAGGGGCTCTGAGACGCCAGAGCAGTGTGAAAGCTCAAAGAAGGTAAAGTCTGCACAACAGCTTAGTGCTCCGAAAAAATACTTTAACAGTGCAAACAAGGCACACAACGTTTCGGCCCAAATACACCTGAGGAAGGCCAAATTGTGGGCAGAAATGGTGTGTGCCTTTATTTGCACTATTAAAGGGTAGCTACCGTTTTTTTTCAACCTGGACCCTATTTTCCTGTTTTTGTGTGTGACTGATGGGAACAACAATCTTTGACATTGGTCCAGTATTAAGCATGAAGGTCTGGACTGGCAGCCACAGACCGGGCTGCAATGCAACCCTTTGGGGAAAATGTTTAGCGTCAGTTAGCGTCCACTAAAAGTGCTCGTTTTGCCACTGACAGGCTCATATTAATATTCTAAGTGTCTGACAACATTATGGAAAGGATCCCTTCAGAGATAGACCTTTAAAACCTCTTTGAGACCTTTCTGTTTGACCAGAAACAGCTCTGAGGTTGCAAGCGCAATTTCGCGGATGTTTTTATGTTTTAAAAAAAGGATCTTATTCTTTAACAGAAAGGTCGACCTCCTTAGAAATCCTTTCCATAATGTTGTCAGACACTTACAATATTAATCTGAACCTGTCAGTGGCAAAACGAGCACTTTTGTGTATATTACTATATATTATACTGGACCAATGTCAAAGATTGTTGTTCCCATCAGTCACACACAAAAACAGGAAAATAGGGTCCAGGTTGAAAAAAACAGTAGTTAATAGGGTAATGAAGCTGTTGTGCGGACTTGACCTTCTTTGAACTTGTTCCCTGGATTTCCCGCCCGGCACAACGTTGCGGCGGACATCAGAACTCCAGCAGCAGCGTCAGCGGCTCCACACTGTTCAGGACCATGTCTTGTTTCTGGCCGTAGACTCCCTGCTCCACCTTCACGCCCGCCTTGCTGCACTTCTCTGAGGCGGACATGAGCTCCCTGCAGGCGGACACCAGGTTGGAGAGGAGTTGGGCACCCCACCATGGCTCACACCCCCCTCTGTACTGTATCCTTCTCTTGGGCCCCGGCTCCCCGAGCAGGGAGTCCTGCGGGATAAACAAAACGCTCCCGGGGAGGTTGAGAACGGAAACCGAGCGCCCAGTGTCTTTTCTGAAAAGTTGTGTGGTCATCAGACTGCTGGCTGTTGATTAGACCAAAAAAAACAAACCAGACTGCATTAATATGTATATTTCACTGTTTGGAAAGAAGTTCAGCCTCCCATTAAGATAAGATTAACCTATGAGGAATTAAACAAGATGTCTTGAAACGTCATGCTAAATGTATTTGTTCTGATAGTGAAATCAGTGGTACAAACAGAGGAACGATGCTGCTATCTATTAAATTATCAGGCTACATCTACACTACTATGTTTTCATTTTTAAACGACGTTTTGGGACAAAAACCATCGGCGTCCACACAAGGGTTTTAGCTCCCATATCAGAACTAATCTGCGTCCATTTTAACACGTCTGACAACGCATATCACATGACCGTTAACTCACACTGGGCATGTGCGTGCCGATGTAAACAGGAAGCAGATTGTCGGACGTTACTCTGCAATTAAAAATCGTGGATGTAGAAGTTTGAAACAAAAAAATACTTTGGAGAAAGAACAACGGTGGGGACGGGATGTATTAGCTTGGACCGATGACGAGGTGGAACCGTTACTGAAAGGTCTGTAAGCTACCAATAAGACTGCAGCATCGTTTCCAAAGGTCTCCGTTTACCCGTCCAGACTACAACACAACCCCAAAACGGGTGGGAACGCAAGGCGTAAACATAGCCATAGATATATATGTTTTTAAAGCAAAAGTAGTAGTGTAATCAACTAATCGTTTGATTAAAAATGTGCAACATTTGCTTTTGTCCATAAAAATAATGCCGCAAAGCAAAAACACATTCATTTTACTTTACTAAAATACAGATATCAGTTTAAATGCATGCATTTATCTGGGAATAAGATTATCAATTAGAATAACATGTTGACTAAGGAATATTATAATATTTGGTAACAGTGACACGTGCAGAGTAAAGAGACATCTCACCCATCTCATGAGTGACATCCTCTGTGGCTCCGTGGAAGAAGCACACATACACAACCATTCCCTCCTGGATCTGAGGACAGAGAGAAGAGCCATTTGTAGGTTTACTGTAGAGACACTGGGGCTACATGTTTGTCCTGCACTGTATTATTCTCCGCTTGGGAAAGCGGTGTGTCTTAAAGCTGCTCTGAAGCATAAAGAAATACAAATACAACAAAGGCTAAAGACATCATCATTCATAAGAGACAACATGTATTGTTGCCGTCTTCATGTGATGTTATACAAGTAAATCTAGAACAAAACACTTTCTGATCTCGTCCTGTCTCCGTATAGTGCTGGCCTTACTGCTCACAGTATGGTGTGCAGCATGACATCAAATTTAACTCTAAAAAAAGAGTGTTGTCATGATTGCAAAAACTGAAATGATTTATGTGATGATGATGATGATGATGATGATGATGTGCAGTGCCAGTGTTGCAAACTGTATGCACAAGTCAATATGCTGGCACGCAAATTTCACATGTGCACAGATGATGTTAAAACTGCCCTTTTCAGAGCCTACTGTACTCAGCTCTATACAGCCCACTTGTGGTGCAGCTATAGTAAGGCAAACATGAGAAAGCTTCAGGTGATGGTTAATGATGCATTCTGATTTTTTCTCAAACTGCCAAGATGGACAAGTGCAAGTCATATGTTTGTGACTAGTAATGTTCCCACATTTCATGCTGTGTTGAGAAATGTTATGTACAAATGTATGTGTTGCTTAACTTATTAAAAAGAAAACACCAACGTCCCCAATTCAATTCCAGCAAAGGGGTCTTTGTTTCATGTTCCATTCATTTATCAAAGTCAGAGGATAACCAAAGTTATTACAAGTTATCCTCTGAGGTCCATGTATGTTTGCACCAGATTTCATGGAAATCCATCCAGTGGTTGTTGAAATATTTGGGTCAATAGACAGACACGAATGAACAAAAAAAGAATGAACAGACCTCCACCCACTGAGCGTCGGCCCCGTCCAGCTCTGGTTTGATCCTAACCTTGGCCTTAATGCACTGCTGGATGACCGTCCGGGCCTGAAGCCTGCTGGGCCTCCGAACGGGAGCAGGGCTGCTCAGACACACACAAACAGCTGTCATTACACACGCTGCCATACGTAAGACGGCTCAGACACACACACACACACAAACAGCTGTCATTACACACGCTGCCATACGTAAGACGGCTCAGACACACACACACACACAAACAGCTGTCATTACACACGCCGTCATACGTAAAGCAGGGTCATCAAAATTAGGAAGGGGGCAACATAAAAATACGGCAATATATCGTCCATGTGATATGAGAATCGATATGCTGGCGCCAAATGTTGATATTTGAATGAATAAAATAAGGCTCTCTGAATAGCTGATTTCCCAGCGTCGTTGAAAAAGTTGTGAAAAGTTATTTTTCTGAGTCAGTAGTACTTGTACGTACCTGTCCACTCTGGAAAGGGGTTTGGCTGCCTGTGACGGGGCAGAGCCAGCGATGGTGAAGACGGGCCAGGGTTTGGTGCTCGGGGCCACCACAGGCTCCAGGCCACAGCTGGAGCTCCTCTTAGCCGAAATCGCTGCCTCCAGCTCTCTCTTCCTCTTCCCCGGGTGCTGAACATGGCTCTGGGGTTGGGACTGGCTCTTCAGTCCCCTGCTTTGATTCGGAGGCTGACTTTGCTTGCTTGTGTCTTGTGGAAGTTTGGGTGTTGCTGGAAGCTCGGATGGAGGATGTGACTCTGGGAGAGGTGTGGCTAGGTCCTGGACTTTGACACAGTGATGTGTTCTGGCGCTGCCCCGAGGGCCACATGTTCCCTTCTGGTCCTGAGACTGTGTCTGCTCCTCCGGCTGAACCTGGACGCAGCTTTGGTTGGCAGGCTGAGTGTCGGAGCCGTTTGTCTCCTTCTGGACTTCAGACTGTGGAAGGGCCCCTGTCCTGAGGGACCAGAATCTGGTCACAAAGGGGAGGTTGGGAGTCCTCGGCTGGAGGATTACTGGAGTTCTGGGCTGGAAGTTGATGGGAGTTCTTACATGAAGGAGGATGGGGATTCTAGGCCGAGGGCCGATGGGAGTTACAGGTGAAGGGTTCTCCTAGAATTTAGATGAGAAACAGAAAGAGACGGACAGGTTTTCAATTTGTATTGAAGTATTTTTTTTCTTCATAACAATGTGTGAAGTGATCAGCATCTGTATTCTTCCTCTTTCACACCACTGACCAGGGTTGGGCCAGGGTTGTCTGATCAGGGTTCAACCCTTCTTTCGTAAATTCAAACAAAGCCAGTCAACATGGGTATATCTCTGGTCATGACAACAGAAATCATCTGGGTCAACCCAGGAGCAATGCATAACGATTACCTTAAGTGATAGATATGGGCGGGGCTTTACAATTCATATTCAGTAAACTTGTCACACTATCCAGTCCAGCTGTATACCAAGAGAGCTAATATGTTTTGTAGCTACATGAATTTGTTATTGTACAGGAGAGAGAGAGAGAGAGAGAGAGAGAGAGAGAGAGAGAGAAATGAAGTTTGTTGGTTTCATAGTGATTACGTCCTAAAGCACAAATAAATAACCATCAAACACTTATCACATGATTCTGTGCAGAGTGATTTCCCCTCCTCTGCATATTTATTGCAGAGGTGGACAAGGAAGCAGGTTACTCTAGTATCGATTCAGGACAAGGGGAGAACATTTCCCCACTGTTATTTCCAACTAATCACATAATTCGTCCCGCCCCGGCAACACAGTCAACTTTGGTATAACCCTGATTGACCCATTGGTGTGAAAGGGGTATTAGTGTTCAGAGGTAGCTGTAGCATTCAGCATATTAAAAGTGTGAATTTCAACAGCGTAATAGAGCTTTTTCACGGCAGATATGTTGACATGTAATAGTAGGAAAAGCACAGGTGTATTCAAACCCATTAATGATGGCTGCATTCCACTTAGGAGAGGCCCTGGTATTGGGCATGCTGACTCACTGAAATAGCTTAGTGGGACACTAGATGGAAATGAGCCATCCTTAAGGTTATCAATTCCAGCTGTGCTTTTCCTACTATGACAAGTCAACACGTCTGCTGTGAAAAAGGTCCACGGTCAATCAATGTATGCAAGTTCAGTAATTACCTCCCTATACTCATAGTAGTTTTATTGTTAGTGCAGAGATTGCCTGCCTACACATGAGGGATTGGCAGGAAACCATGCAGTGTGTTATCCGTGTGGTTTGATCTGAGTGATATATGAGCCTCACTGTTTACTCTCCTACGGCTCCTGCTAATGCTAACCCTGACATATCTAACTGCTGCTTAAAAGCATATGACTGAAAATGTTTTCACTTTTCAAGAACCTATATTAAACTGTCCATGATCATTCAGAACCTTGAACACGAACAGAACTCTGTAGTATACGTCAGTTTACTCAACGTGTTATTTATTGTATAGAAATTAAACCGCAACCTTTTTCAATCACGCAGGACGGAACGCCATGAGAAAATAAAGAAACATACATGAACGTGATAGTAAACAAAAACGTTCAGACAGATATTAGAGACACATTATGTCAACCGATAGCCTACAGAAAATAAATTCAGCTTTATGTTGCATTACGTTAAAGGTTATCCACGGAAGATTACTGTAGCAATTCATTTCATTAAACACAACTAAATGCCATGACTTTTCCAAAACCTTCTACTGATTTCATGACTTTTCCAGACCGGGGAAATTGGATTTTGAAATTCCCTGACTATTCCTGGTTTTCCATGGCGGTGGGAACCATGCTTGTATCTTTTTCTATCTTTGTAGCCCATCACAGTGAGATAAGCACTGGGCCTGTACTTTGTGCAATTGCCTGTTTAATATCTTCGCAAAGGTTTTTCTTTTTCTCCATTATTTTCTTCGTTTGATAAGTGTGGCTGTTCTCTAGGTTCCAACAAGCAATAAAAATAACGACTGAAACGTTGGTTGGCTTTTACTGTGAAGGAGTCAAAAAAGCCAGGAAACGCAACGTATATGCCTGCGATCGTTCATCAAAAATGCATCTACAGACCAAGACAGCGGTCATTGTGCAGCTGCTGGAGGTTGGGATTATTTTTTGACTGACTTTTTAAAAAGCTGAGTTTGTTTGGCTGAATTGAAGTTGATCTTGTGTTGTATTTCTGCCAGTAGCTGCTCGAGCGCTTGAGTTTGCTGTAGTACCACGGCTGTTGCCAAAGCAACCAGGACTGAAATCTTTTTTACAACTTCACCGACTAGATCAATAAAGTGGAATCTGTCGTCCTGCCGGCTGAAGCTGAGAACCCACCACTCTGTCCTCTGAATTGGTCGCTGGCCGCCTCTCTTCATCACCGACACTCCCACCACATACATCAACGTCACCATCACCATCGCTGTAATCATCGGCATCCGGCCCACTGTCAGGATGCAGATGGACACAGAATAAAAGGGAGCACACAAACAAATTCAAATTACATTAACTGTAATATAGTCTTGCATTGCCAGACCTTCCTCCACAGCGCTGCGGAGGAGGGTCTAGCTAGCCCACACAGCATTCTGGGATGGGAGAAAAACGTGCTGTGGTTTATTGGCATTTATTTAAACCAATCACAGTCGTCTTGGCTGGTGCTAAGCTCCAGACGGAGCCACGGTGCCTCTGCTAAATAGTCTCAGGAAGGAACTTGTTTTGGTGGAACATGTGTACGTTCAAAAGTAGTTTTAGTCGTGCAACAGAAAACTCAGACTGGACAGATAGTCTAGCTAGCTGTCTGGATTTACCCTGCAGAGATCTGAGGAGCTGTTAACCATAGTCCTCACAAATCCACCAGAGGTTAGAACGCCAAAACAAAGGAAGAGAGAGGGAACGGACATCCTGCGGAATTTCCTGCAGCACCAGAGCAATCCCAGAAATGAAACCTCATCGACATAGACTAACTGTAATATTACAGCTGCTGTTACGTCTATTTTAACTGCTACACCGTACACCGCGTTACTGCTGCTGACTCTGTTAATACTGCTTCGATTACTTTGACTTCTATTACTCCTAGTTTATATATGACGAGAAATATTTCAGTCCTTGATGAAGCACAGGTTTTTAGGGTAACAGGCACACAGAAACCTACACACCTGTCTACATCCTCCGGTATGTGTGGAGATCTGGGCGCCTGCAGGTGTGAATCTGATCCTCCCGGTGCTGTTTGGATGTGTGCTTTCTTCTTCTTCTTATTGCTGCTGCACTGCGAGCAGCTGTTGATCCACTGCGCCACATCAGTTCTCATGGTTTTCCAGAAGTACCTGATCATAATATGAGGAGCGGGTTATTACCACAGCATGATATTATAGTAAATATCTGCACCTCTAGCGCTAAGTGGGTGGGTGGGTGGGGGTGGGATCGGTACAGATGGATGAGTCTTGTATGTTTATGTGCTTTATGTATTTTAATGTGGCAATGTTTAATGTTTTTATGACTGTTTAAAAGCCCTTCTAGGAACGGGCATTGGAAACTAGCAATAGCTATAAATGTTGTGGTGCTGTACATTGGAGATGATTGTCTATGTCGTAGCATCTGTCCCTTTTCAAATAAACATGGAATGAAAAGCCATACTGTATCGGTTTATTGGTTAAACACAGGGATCTTCAACAGGGGGTCCGGGCCCCTACTGCAGGGGGGGGGGGACCAAATTATTGCAAATTCTTTAAGTTTTTTCAAAAATTAAAATGCCTTAACATGAATCCAACATATTATTAGCAAATATAAATCAGCCTATTTGTGAGAAAAAACATTGATAATTTAGGATTACTGACCTATAGGTAAAGTAGTCACTAAGGTAGCCATCCACAGATCCTGAGGATTCACTGTCACATGTATGTTTAACATTACGACATGATTCATAAAAACATGTCAATTATTATTTAATAGCTTAGTATTCTGTAAACTGAAAGGGTATGAATAAAGGCTTTATGCCCAGTTTAATATGCAACTAAATGATGTAGTATGGGGTCCCTGCCCCATCTTTCTTTCAGTTAAGCTTGGCTTAAAACATGTTGAAGACCCCTGGTTAAACAGACTTAAAAGCATGACAGATTTGAGTGTAAGCCTGACATCTAATGGTAAAATATGCAGAAATAGCTATCTGCTATTGGTGGATTTTTGGTTCAAGGTGATGTTAAGTGATCTAACTGAAGTGATGATGTGTTGGGTCGGGGGTTCGGGGAGGTTTTATCCTTCTGAGTTTTTGCAGGCTCAGTAAAGTTTCACCTAATCTCAACAAAGATGGTTTATTAGTGAAAAATAAGATCTGGCTCACCTTTCGTTGAGCAGTCTGAGACACTTGTTGACGTCGAGGTGGTTCAGCTCGTTGTGATAGTCCAGCAGGGCGGCTTCAACGCGCCGCCTGCTCCTCAGAACCAAACGCACCCGGTCTCCGCTCACTGCATGGAGCACGCCATCTGGGAGAACAAGTATTCACGTCAACATGGTAACTCATGGAACTAACACACATTTCTATTGACTGTTATCATAAAAGGAATGTTTCATACAAAGAAACGCTTACTTGCAACCTGCTTGAGTGTGTGTGAGTTTAACTGATTTAATTGACTGTTTCATTTGAATAATTATTATTACAATAGAGAAAATAAAACACACGCATACGCAAGTGTGACTTTGTGTAGAAAAGTTTGCTTTCATCTTCCCACACTAGTAACTATTTCAAAAGCCCTAATGTTGGTACCGACCCCCCAAGATAAAGAATACAGGAAAAAGCCAAAATGAAATTAAAAAACAAACACTGCGGACACATGGCGACAGATTTAGTCTTGCATTGCCAGACCTTCCTCCACAGCGCTGCGGAGGAGGGTCTGGCTACTCCACACAACATTTCGGGAGGAAAACGTCCTCTGGTTCATCGGCATTTCTTTAAACCAATCACAATCGTCTTGGGCGGTGCTAAGCGCCAGACGGAGCCCCGGTGCCTCTGCTAAATAGTCTCAGGAAGGAACTAGTTTTGGTGGAACGTGTGTACGTTCAGAAGTAGTTTTAGTCGTGCAACAGAAAACTCTGATTGGACAGATAGTCTAGCCAGCTGTCTTGTGTGACAGGCTCTCTCTCCTGTCTCTCTCTTTGGGCTGCAGGCCTGTCGGACGTTCATCAGTGACATGGGACACGCCGGGGTCCTGTGCCAGGGCAGCAGCCCACCCAACACACCTCTGCCGTCGGGGCCTTTGTGTCCTTCTCTTGGTTTTCACAAATCCAGTCCCCATAGTACTGACTTTACAGATTCCGCCCATTAGTTGTAATGGGCGGAATTGTTGTTTATTTAGTTGTAAATAAATTACTTTTTCATGCAGTCATTGCATGTTATGGAATTTATGTCATATATGGCAAGAAGAAAGAAATATCAGAAATGCAAAACTTTTAGCTGCAGTGTCAGTCAAGTATTTTTGACCGCTAACATCACCACAGAAAGGCTTCCTATTTTGTATACCCTTACACTGGTACAAAAGAGCCACTGACCTGTTTGAGTAATAGATTCTGGTTTGTACAAACCTTTGATGGTAAACTTCTTGCAGAACCTCCTGAAGGTGTTCTTCTCTACGTAGCTCAGCCCAGGAGGATAGGTGCGTTTGCTCAGGTAGAGCTCCACGGCATCGTACTTGGCAAAATAGGCCTGCTTACACAGAAACAGATCATTACATTTCGTACTGGACAGTAAATTGATAAGCTTGTCCTGTCAAACCCCCAATAATCAGCCCAGTAGGAACTAAGGCCGGGTATCGCTCAAAAATGTTCGATACCCTACTGATACCAATACCGTGACTTCGATACCGGTTCCTAAATTATACTTTTTTCGATACCAATTTTATAAAACAAAAAGAAATTACATTACACATTACGGCCCAAATCTTTTTATTTCTTTTTCAGCTCCTACTACGTGAGCCCCGTCTCGCCCCGTGTGTAATGTAGAGTTTTTCCTGTGTGCTTCTACGTGTAACGTTAGACAGACAGTCACAAACATCATTAGATCTTGGTAGAAGCATGCTGCATGCGGATTGGCTCCTTAGAAATTGAAATTGGGTATTGAATGATGAGTCATTTTTTGATACTTGATACTTTAGAGCCAATTCGGTCAGTGCCTAAAAAGTATTGAATTCGGTACCCAGCCTAGCTAGAACATACCTCCTCCCCCGCAGTTGGGTGGCTCGGAACTCTGGACGGAGTCTGTGGAGGAATGACACAACTCAAGCTTCTGCTTTTAAAACTGTACCGACTCGGCAAACGTTGTACTAGCAGTAGCACAGTTTGTTTACAGTATTTTCACTACTGCCACTGTCATTTTATTGATTCATCATTTAAGGATCTGATGTAAAATCAGTCCCTTGGGAGCCTCACCCCTGAGTCGCCGTGGACCAAGAGTGTGGGCACGGCATCTGGATGGACTGTGACCTTCTTGCCGCTGCGGTCAAAGCAGTCCTCAGTGAAGTGGGTGGAACAAACAGACGACCAGAGCCGGGGATGCCAATGTGGACGACCGACAGCCTTTAACCACTGAGCCAGCACGGCCACGTTGTGAAGAGGAAACCTGGAGGGAAGGACGGAGGAATAGATGTTAAAAGAAGTATACAGTGTTTTGAAGAACATTTCAATGGAAAAGTTTAGAACCCCCACTAATCTCTCCAAAATTGAGCCTAAGCTAACAAGTGCAAGTTGGAGGAAGTGCAGAGAGGAGGCTGCAAGCCATACACATACATTTTGGACATGCCCTCTCTTGGATTACTTTTGGAGGGGGATTTTGACCTCCTTGATAAAATAATGGGTAGGCACCTGCCCAGGGACCCACTGATCTGACCCATCTTCAGAGTCTTCCCAGATGTGGTGGAGAGCCGGAAAAAGAAATGCCCGCTGCATATACTTTGTACTTCTTGCTTATGTATAAAATTGTTCAATAAATTCATTGATTCAGCTGTCTAACCACAGTATCTGCCCTAGAAGACTCTCATGTGTTAATACTTATGGAAGGTGAGGCCCAGGCCTCTCTCCACTGGCCCGCAGCAGTTGGTGCAGGTGTAGACACTGCAGCGAAGCCACTTCCTCTTGGTTCTGTTGACGCAGGTGGGGCAGCTGGAGATCCAGCGGGCCAGGTCTCGGGTCATGCTGGCCCAGTAGAAGTGCTTTGTGATCTCACGCTGGCAGATTCCCTGGCCGTAGTGACCCTGGTTGTCATGGAACTGCAGCAGGATCGAGTTTACCTGCCAATCAGAAGGCAGCACGGTTGGTTCTCTTGTCACGGGACAAAGGGTTTTCCTGTGCTGTGTGATGTTTTTTTTTTTTTTTTTACAGGAAAGAGTTGTTCATTTTCTACAAAGTTCCTGCTCTTATGCTACAGTTTTTCAAAGCAGCAACCAACAAACTTTAAGATGCAGCTGACCCAACACTTCATTATACACTGTGAGTAAATCATGCAAACCTCCTCTCTGCTGCGTGGCACTCTGACAGGAGGAGAGACTCGTGTGTACATCAGCACTCCATCTGAAACAGAGGAGACATGTTTCTAAAGGCATCTCATCTTAAAGGCATACTATGTAACTTTCCCTCTTCGGTCCCCCTACAGGTTGTCTCATTGGAACTACAGCTCGCACGGCTGTATGCCTTTAATGAGATACTATATCAGAATCGGAAGACTTTATTGATCCCCCTCAGGGAAATTGTTTAGTTGCAGTTGCTAAAGCCAAATTCAAGGTAAAATAAGAGTAAGAAAAGAGCGAGTCAATAAGTGTATAAAGTAACATGAAGTAACAAAGCTCCAGATAAAAATGTCAAGTAGAAGTAAAGTGAGATAAGGTTAAAAGTAAGATTAGGATAAAAACATTGTTTCTAAAATAATGGATTGTACAAATTCTATTGTAATGCAGTGTGAACATAAATAAAGTACAGTGTCAACATAAATAAAAGTACAGTATGAACACAAATAAGTACAGTGTGAATATCAGGGGTGGTTCTACATTGAATTACACCCAGGGCGAGACCCCCTTCGAGTGTCCCCCCCCCCCCACCAACATAAGTGAAAGAGAAAATGATATTTCTCAATTGCACAAATCCTTCATTTGAAAAACACACTTAAGAGAATCCAGTTAACTATTACAATTGCAACAGGAAACACTTTTTAAGGTGAACAATCTCCACAATGAACACAATTCTGCACAAAATATGACAGTATAAGGTATCAGAACTTAAAATAAATATATACTATATACATAAATGTGCCAACAATATATACAATCGTAAAAAATGTAACAAGATTAATAAATTAATAAAAAACGGTATACTCCTCATGAATCAAAAAACAAGCTATATATATATATACACACATACATATATACATACACATACACACACAGTGGGGAGAACAAGTATTTGATCCACTGGTGATTTTGCAGGTTTTCCTACTTACAAAGCATGTAGAAGTCTGTAATTTTTATCATTGGTACTCTTCAACTGTGAGAGACGGAATCTAAAACAAAAATCCAGAAAATCACATTGTATGATTTTTAAATAATTAATTTGCATTGTATTGCATGACATAAGTATTTGATCACCTACCAACCAGTAAGAATTCCAGCTCTCACAGACCTGTTAGTTTTTCTTTAAGAAGCCCTCCTGTTCTCCACTCATTACCTGTATTAACTGCACCTGTTTGAACTTGTTACCTGTATAAAAGACACCTGTCCACACACTCAAACAGACTCCAACCTCTCCACAATGGCCAAGACCAGAGAGCTGTGTAAGGACATCAGGGATAAAATTGTAGACCTGCACAAGGCTGGGATGGGCTACAGGACAATAGGCAAGCAGCTTGATGAGAAGGCAACAACTGTTGGCACAATTATTAGAAAATGGAAGAAGTTCAAGATGACGGTCAATCTCCCTCGGTTTGGGGCTTCATGCAAGATCTCACCTCGTGGGGTATCAATGATCATGAGGAAGGTGAGGGATCAGCCCAGAACTACACGGCAGGACCTGGTCAATGACCTGAAGAGAGCTGGGACCACAGTCTCAAAGAAAACCATTAGTAACACACTATGCCGTCATGGATTAAAATTCTGCAGCACATGCAAAGTCCCCCTGCTCAAACCAGTGCATGTCCAGGCCCGTCTGAAGTTTGCCAATGACCATATGGATGATCCAGAGGAGGAATGGAAGAAGGTCATGTGGTCTGATGAGACAAAAATAGAGCTTTTTGGTCTAAACTCCACTCACCGTGTTTGGAGGAAGAAGGAGGAGTACAACCCCAAGAACACCATCCCAACCATCAAGCATGGAGGTGGAAACATCATTCTTTGGGGATGCTTTTCTGCAAAGGGGACAGGACGACTGCACCGTATTGAGGGGAGGATGGATGGGGCCATGTATCGCAAGATCTTGGCCAACAACCTCCTTCCCTCAGTAAGAGCATTGAAGATGGGTCGTGGCTGGGTCTTCCAGCATGACAACGACCCGAAACACACAGCCAGGGCAACTAAGGAGTGGCTCCGTAAGAAGCATCTCAAGGTCCTGGAGTGGCCTAGCCAGTCTCCAGACCTGGACCCAATAGAAAATCTTTGGAGGGAGCTGAAAGTCCGTATTGCCCAGCGACAGCCCCGAAACCTGAAGGATCTGGAGAAGGTCTGTATGGAGGAGTGGGCCAAAATCCCTGCTGCAGTGTGTGCAAACCTGGTCAAGAACTACAGGAAACGTATGATCTCTGTAATTGCAAACAAAGATTTCTGTACCAAATATTAATATATATATATAATATTATATATAAGTTCTGCTTTTCTGATGTATAAAATACTTATGTCATGCAATACAACGCAAATTAATTACAAAAAAATCATACAATGTGATTTTCTGGATTTTTGTTTTAGATTCCGTCACTCACAGTTGAAGAGTACCAATGATAAAAAATACAGACCTCTACATGCTTTGTAAGTGGGAAAACCTGCAAAATCACCAGTGTATCAAATACTTGTTCTCCCCACTGTGTGTGTGTGTGTGTGTATATATATATATATATATATGTTTTTTTTTTTATCATTTCAAGAGGTCCTGTGCTTTAATTTGAAGAGGTATATCATGAGTTTTTGTCTGCCTAAGCAGATAGAAAAGCTACAATTCTAAAGAAGAAAGTTTGCATGATGTGCAACGTTTATATCGGCTACTGCTGCTGACACCACCACCACTATCATCAGCCACGGGAGCTGATGAAGGTCCTGCTACTGCCGAAAACATGTCTTTTCGCTTTTTTCTTTTATTTGAGCCGCTTGGGTAACTTGGTTTCATTTTCACGTTTAGACCATTACCATAAAAGAAAGGTTTAGACTCGTCTTGCTCCGTCTCTGTGTACTTCCAGTTCTCCTGTCACCGTGTGTTTATCTTTCGCGCCAGGCCCGCACCTTTACGAACTAGTCCATTTCAATGTGAAAGTAGGGGGTGCAAGCAGGCTGCCTGCAGCTGCAAGGGGGGAGCCGATTTGCCAATTCCCCACATTGTGATACAGTGAATCCCCCGACCCACCCCCTTGTCCGACCGTTCCATTTGGGTGACCCAGAGGTGAACTGTCCCCCTTCTCACACACAGCTTCTGTGCACAGCACTTCCAGCAAGCAGGGCGCCTGCAGCTGCAGAGGGCACCAATCTGCCAATTCCCCACACAGTGAAATGATAGATAATAGAAAACTGCTTCGCGGAGCAGAGGATTTTCTCGTTTTTTTTCAAGTGCTCGTGGCGCCCCCCCATGACTCATGATAAAATGCCGCCCCGGGCGACTGCCTGGGTCGCCCGGGCCAAAAACCACCCCTGGTGAATATAGGTGACAGCAGTGATATCGCACATGTAACTGATAAATTATTGCACCAAGTAATTATTGTACATAATTGTCCAAGACTATTGACATGTGATGTAGTATACGTGCTGTGAGTCCAGTTTTGACACTCTAAGCGTGTAAAGGAAGAGTTATATAGTTTGTAATCTCTGTGGAGATAATTGTGAGTGTCTGAGACTCAGAATATTCACCCACAATAATCTCATTTATTAAGGATTAAAGGAGTGATGCTGTGTTTTGTTACTCTTTCCACTCACCTATTAGACTGAAGCGCTTGCTCATCCTTCTTAAAGAGCCTCTGCTTTTCTTGCTGTGCATCGGTAACACTCTGTGGCTCAGATACCTGCAGCATGAAACATAAAAACATTTCAACACATGCTAAATGACATGTAACTACAGATGGTCCAAAAACTATTTTTTGCTTCCTGATACCGTTTCCGATACCTGAACTTGCATATCGGTCGATACAGAGTACTAATCTGATACCAGCGTGTCATATATTATAACAGCTATATACTACAATCCCTGTATGGATGTGATATGATTTTTTATATTTGTTGTACGGCGTGGCTCAGGTTAAACAGCTTGTGAAGCAATGAACGCCGTAGAACTTTATTTTATTATCCAGTTTGACAGTCGGTCATAACAGGAAAAGAACATGAATAAACTACTTTAAAGTAGATTTTCTTCTGGGCTAAATTACGTGGTATCTGATAAGTGCATAAACTCCAGTAGTTTCATGCACTGGACACTGTTTACCATGGATCTCTGCGGTTCCTCACTGGTATGAAAGCCCTCACTCACCATTGTGAACTATATGAACATGTTGGATGGCCTTCTCTATCAACACGGAGACGCCAACACTGGCATATCTTCATATACAAGGCTATTTTAGGTCTCCTTCCATCCTACCTTCTGACCTATATCAGTGTAAATAGTAACAGGACTTACAATCTTCGTTCCCAGGATCTTTTCTGTCTGTCTCTTCCTAAGGTTAGAGAAGTTACAGAAATCCATGAAACTTACTGAGCTGGTCCCACTGGTCGCTTTTAAGAGGATGTCGATTGACTCGGAGGCAGCCACATCTGGCTGTAGATGTTTTGCCTGATGTGTTTAGGATTCTGGTTGACTTTGAGGGATTTGCTATTTCAGTTGTTTTATGTTTTTAGTGTTTTTGTGTATTTTGTGTTTGTATGTACTGTATGTGTGGTTGTACTGCTGCCTGTCTTGGCCAGGACACTCTTGAAGAGTCTCTTCCTGGTTAAATAAAAGGTAAATAAAAATAATAAATACCGATACCTGCATTTCAGGCAGTAAGGAGGCTTTTATAATATGGTATCGGTCTGGGAACATCTCTACATGTAAAAATGTAACATGTGGATGAAATGGACAGTAGGGGTGTTAAAAAGAATCATTGCATCGGTGCATCGTTATGTGGACCTGGACCATTCTGCATCGATGCAGTGACAGACCATAATCGATTATAGCCTAATGATGTAACTTGTTGATTTTCCAGTCGCTGCTATTTAAGTTTTTGTCTTTTGTCTGTTGTCTGCTGTGTTCAGACTCCACTACATTCTGGAAGTGTCTTTTTTAGGAGCAGATAAAATACAAGGGGGGAGTTCATATACAGTATATCTGACCGTTTGACTTTTTTGATGCAAACCATGTGAGGCAATATATAATATTGAGGTGACGTAACGTGAGAGCGAATCGATTCATGGACAGGATAATGGGAATGGAATGGTGAGACCAGTGAAGATTCACACCCCTAGTGGACAGGAGATCTACCTGGCGATCTGGTTGTAAGCCGTGAAGCTGGGCTCGATGACGGTCTTCCTCTTGTTGTCCTCCGTCCCTGTGTGGACGTCCCTGGAGTCTGGATCCGGAGCGGGGAGGCAGTACCTGTGCTCCTGCAGCTCGGCGGGGGTTTCACAGTGATCCAGGGTCGGCTCAGAGGGCTCTGAGGTGGAGAGCAGGTCTTCCAGAGGGTTGGAATGAAGGAATTCTTCATCTGAGGGGACAGGAACCTGAAAACCAAGGAGGATAACAATGGAGGCTAGAAATCTTTCTGTTCCATTTAAAGATATTACATGTTTAGATGTTTGCACCGCTGAAATCTTTTAAATCTCAGTTTGCCCATATAATAAGGCACATTAATAGCCAGACAGATCTCAACAAAAACAAGGTCTTTCATATTTTTTTGTGGGGGACAAATGTACCTCTTCTAAATATTAGGGGGGACATATCCCCTGCACCCCCCCCCCCAAATCTAAGCCTATGGTCACACATGTGTTTTACTGTATGCAGTGCAGAGACCGTCTGTTTGTGCCTTCTACTGTATGTGAGGTCTGCCTTGTGTCACCTGGTCCTCGGGAGCTGTAGCAGGGATGGCGGTGGGTATGGCGTCTGGTGTCAGAGTTAGCTGACCCTCTTCGCTCAGCGTGAAGCAGCACGGCTCAAAGTGTCTGGAGCAGAGGCAGGAGTTTGTGCGAAGCGAGCCTTCGTCCCTCTGAGCCACCGTCAGCCACTTTCGCCGGCGCTCTGCCGCCTTGGGAAACCTGCACGGCAGAGTTCTGTTTTCAGAGCTGAGACAAAGCTGCACAGAAGGAAAGCCTGCCTGTAGAGCAACACACACTTTCATCTTAGGTCCCGTTTTATTCTCATTAGATATACTCTACATCCTTTGGGTTGTATTTTTAGATAAATACATTTCCTTTTCATTGTCATGCAGACATATGCATGACATTATTGGGTGGCATATTTTTAGGTATGCTAAGAAAATAGGCTATGATTTAGCATTGGCGTTGCCAACTGTAGGCTAACTTCACAACTGAGCCTTATCAGAGCACAGTCAACAGAACATAAACTGAAAACTGAAAATAAACTCATTGATTCTGGTAATAATCAGACCAGACTTGGAAGAATAAGCGTTTTTTTCCCCTCCTTTTTTTAGCTTATCATACAGCGTTGTAAATGTGTTGTCTGACCTGTGGAAGCTGAGCTCAGGGTAAACGTAGCTGGAGGCATCGCAGCCGTAGGCCAGGCAGAAGCGGACGGGTGGGTTGGGCGCTTCGCCGGGACTTCGGCTCTGACAAACAGCACAGGCTCTGATCCAGGTCTTCACCGCCTCCGTCACTCCCACCCAGTAATACATCATCTGGACGGACAGACCACACCCCCTATTTATATATGTATATATACACACACACACATACATACATGCCTATATACATTTTTCCATGCACATGCATACACATATACATACCTGCTTATACAGTGGGGCAAAAAAGTATTTAGTCAGCCACCAATTGTGCAAGTTCTCCCACTTAAAAAGATGAGAGAGGCCTGTAATTTTCATCATAGGTACACTTCAACTATGAGAGACAAAATGAGAAAAAAAAAAAAAATCTAGAAAATCACATTGTAGGATTTTTAATGAATTTATTTGCAAATTCCTCGGGAAAATAAGTATTTGGTCACCTACAAACAAGCAAGATTTCTGGCTCTCACAGACCTGTAACTTCTTCTTTAAGAGGCTCTTCTGTCCTCCACTCGTTACCTGTATTAATGGCACCTGTTTGAACTTGTTATCAGTAGAAAAGACACCTGTCCACAACCTCAAACAGTCACACTCCAAACTCCACTATGGCCAAGACCAAAGAACTGTCAAAGCTGACACCACAAAATTGTAGACCTGCACCAGGCTGGAAAGACTGAATCTGCAATAGGTAAGCAGCTTGGTGTGAAGAAATCAACTGTGGGAGAAATTATAAGAAAATGGAAGACATACAAGACCACTAATCTCCCTCGATCAGGGGCTCCACGCAAGCTCTCACCCCGTGGGGTCAAAATGATCACAAGAACGGTGAGCAAAAATCCCAGAACCACACGGGGGGACCTAGTGAATGACCTGCAGAGAGCTGGGACCAAAGTAACAAAGGCTACCATCAGTAACACACTAATCCTGCAGTGCCAGACGTGTCCCCCTGCTTAAGCCAGTACATGTCCAGGCCCGTCTGGAGTTTGCTAGAGAGCATTTGGATGATCCAGAAGAGGAGTGGGAGAATGTCATATGGTCAGATGAAACCAAAATACAACTTTTTGGTAAAAACTCAACTTGTCGTGTTTGGAAGAGAAAGAATGCTGAGTTGCATCCAAAGAACACCATACCTACTGTGAAGCATGGGGGTGGAAACATCATGCTTTGGGGCTGTTTTTCTGCAAAGGGACCAGGACGACTGATCCGTGTAAAGGAAAGAATGAATGGGGCCATGTATCGTGAGGTTTTGAGTGAAAACCTCCTTCCATCAGCAAGGGCATTGAAGATGAAACGTGGCTGGGTCTTTCAGCATGACAATGATCCCAAACACACCGCCCGGGCAATGACGGAGTGGCTTCGTAAGAAGCATTTCAAGGTCCTGGAGTGGCCTAGCCAGTCTCCAGATCTCAACCCCATAGAAAATCTTTGGAGGGAGTTGAAAGTCAAAACATCACTGCTCTAGAGGAGATCTGCATGGAGGAATGGGCCAAAATACCAGCAACAGTGTGTGAAAACCTTGTGAAGACTTACAGGAAACGTTTGACCTCTGTCATTGCCAACAAAGGGTATATAACAAAGTATTGAGATGAACTTTTGTTATTGACCAAATACTTATTTTCCACCATAATTTGCAAATAAATTCATTAAAAATCCTACAATGTGATTTTCTGGATTTTTTTTCTCATTTTGTCTCTGAAAATTACAGGCCTCTCTCATCTTTTTAAGTGAGAGAACTTGCACAATTGGTGGCTGACTAAATACTTTTTTGCCCCACTGTATAGATGCATACATACAATCATACAGTGCGCACACACACACACACACACACACACACACACACACACACACACTTTCCCCTACCAGTGTACATGTTTTATCTGTCTGTTAAATCAAACTGACTACTAACGTATCCAAACTAGACATAATATATAAGCCCAAGAGCAATACAGTCAGTACACAATACAATCACTTCAAGTCCTTCTCGTGCCCATTCAAGATGTCACCTGAACTCACCATTATCTCCTTTACTGCCCGCACACGACCAGCGTGGTGGTTGTTGTCATGGTAACGGACCAGGATCTCCCTCACCTCCTCGTCGCTTCTGACAACGCGGAGGAGGCGGCCTCGATACGTACGCCACAGACAGTCATCTGGAGGATCCGGAGAGGAACAACGGTCACTACTTTTCATTATGTGTGGTGGAAAGTTACTCAAGCAAGGGCGTAGGTTTTGTTTCAACATTAAGGGGGGGGGGGGTGGACACATAACCAGGGGGTCCCCGCCCAATAACATTTTTAACACTTCATTTCCTGCATTCAGGTGAATTTGTATGCAACAATTTGTGCCTTTTCTGCATCAAGTCATGGTAATATTATGATCAATTATTCTCCTGTATTGTTCAAAACTTTCTGCACATTCCAAATATTACACTTTTTTCTGGATGTTTTTTTTAGGAATCGTGTACATCTCAACAACAAATCTATAAGAGAATATAACCTTGGTAAAGCCATACGCTCCAAAGTTTAAAGCTAAATTAATCTCTTTATTTTTCACGGTCATGTTGTGTTCTTTAACGCCCTAATGTAACACAAGTAGACACAGTTTTTGTTTCCTGTACATGTTTTGAGCCCCCTGAACGGCTATTTTGGGAGTGGGTTGACCTTCATGTTTTTTGAGGGGGACAAATCTACCTCTAAATATTGGAGTGGGATGCGAAATCTACGCCTATGTACTCAGGTACAGTTTAAGGTACTTGTACTTTACTTGGGTATTTTTTTATTTTATGCTACTTCATACTTCTACTCCCCTTAGAGGAAAATACTGTACTTTTTACTCCACTACTGTATCTTAGCTGCTTTGCAGATTCTGATTATTAATAGAGAATGTGACTCAACGTGATCTATCACTATAGATTAAACTGCAGCATATAAAGTAGCTGAAATTAGCTCCACCTTTACCAGCTGCAACGTGTTTAGTGACACTCACACATGAATGCATCGCTGCCTAAAATCCAATAACATAATCTATAAAAGAACTGAGCCATTCTGCAGAATGAGTACTTTGAAGTACATTTTGAGGCTAATATGCAGGACTTTTACTTGTAACAGAGTATTAACGCCGTGGAATTGCTGCTTTCATTTAAGTAAAAGATCTGAATACTTTCACAAATGGTGGTGGGGTGAGTGATTTCCCCCCTTGCATGCTCCCAAATTAACTTCTATGTAATCCAGCATAGCCAGAAATTCATTTAGTCATGGATGTATAACTGAAATTCAGTCAGCAAAATCAGTCAGAAAGGTTGAAGATAGGGATCGACCGATATGGATTTTTTTTAGTGCCGATACCGATTTATTTTTTCCCCATCAGCCTTAGCCGATGACCGATACGGGCTACCGATTTTCTGGAGCCGATATTTGGAGCCGATACTGCTTTTGCGCCCTCAATTTACATCATAAAAATGTAAACCCTGCCACACTGGATTTGTTTTCGGAATCTGCTCTGCCATTTCTTTAAAAACAACAAACAAAAACACAGATCAGTGTCACTTCTGTAATCATCTTACATTCATATCACCCAAATTATGTGTGCAATGTGCATCATATGGATGGGTGCACTGCATATGGTTAACTGTGCAAGGGTAAAAGGCTTTCATCAACATCTACAACACAGCCTTGATGATGCATTGCTTGCTGACATATTATAAGACAGATATAATCAGGTCATCACAAAATGTCCTCAACCCAGGATCGTCATACAACATATCTCTCCCGATGGTAGGCAATGTTCCTACAATCTTATAAAGTGCAAAGTAGCAAGAAAACATGATTTCGTTGGAAGAATAAAGGTATTTTCCACTAGTCATTATAATCAGGCTTGAAGACATGATGTATCGCAACAATACTACATGTTCTTTGTTACTTTTCTCTCATATTAAGTACTTTTTTTTTACCATCAGTCACTACAAAAATTGCCTACCATCCAGTGAGTTGATGTTTTAAACATTCTTCCTGTAACAAATGTTATGAACAACAGTGAATGAAATGTAGTACAGGAGGCCTACTGTCATCGGGACTGAGCCAAATGTTGTTGACAATATATATGGTAACAGTTTAGAAAAGATCCTCTGCCATTCGTCTCTCTAAATCACAGATTCCAAGTAGCCTACATTTCATTTATGATTGATGGAAACACAGACATTTCCATAAACCGTTCCATACTGTTTTAATGCCACATCTTGCACCAATGGGAGACCACATTTTAACTGGCCACACGGAGGCAGAGCATGCCAGTGAACCAAATATTCTACTAAGTTCCTCAATATGCAAAAGGTTAAGACATTTTTTCACATTTGAATCTATGAATTACAGGGAAGTTGGAAGTATTTTGTGGGAGGTGGTGCTGTAAATATATGTATGTAATATATGTATGTTGGGTTGTGTGTGTGTGTGTGTGTGTGTGTGTGTGTGTGTGTGTATTCTCAGTGTCCGCTACGCCCTTGCAGACAGCAATGCTTTGTTTATATTATATTGCAGACTGTTTATTATTCGTCCGGTTTCTTAGATATCTGTCTCTGAGATTTTCGGCTTCCACTTTAATATCATAAAGGTTTATTTGTGATGCTCAAAGTGTGGACAATTGAGGGAAACTGGACTACATTGAGGATTTAACTGCTCTGCACTGAGAGGAAACAATGTTCTCTAATGTGTAAGACACATCGCTGGGCACACCTGCCAGAGTAGCTCTGAAATACCTTTATAGATAAAATGTTTGCTGGCTCTGGTTATTTTCTTTGAGCTCTTTGCGTCTACAGGATGCACTCCGCCCCGCAATAGCAGCTCCACCTCATCCAAAAAGTCATAAGAAGGCATCTGTGAGGGAAAGGACAAAGATATAGAGAGGTGATGCTTTAACTCATATGACAATCACAAAATACATCCTCATCAGTCAATCAAATCTAAAGCTTCAAACATGAATCAATTTATTGATTACCTGTCTATAAAAAAAATTTGAACAATTTTGGTATTGAATTAATTGTTTGATATTTATTAAGTTAGATTGCTGAACTTGTTTTTTTGTGTGCAGCTAATACGCATCTGTGCTTATCTTTCTCCATTTCATATAGAAAGACCCTCGGATATTTGACTATTTTCTCACATCCTATTGAGCTCCTATAATGTGATGAGCATGCCATTGATTGACAGCTTGAACAAATGGTCAATTAATGGTTTGTTACTTATTAAATAGGAATGCTAAACTTGTCTTAGTTGCTGCTAATAAGCACACAATTAAACATTGGCTGACTTTTCACACTTTTTATAGAATGCATTTTGGTTTTGGACAGTCATTTGGTCATTTATTTTTGTATTTTAAGACTGAGCATTAGTAACGTGGTGGACACATTATTGTTAACAATTAATAAACAAATCATCCATTGATTAATTGGAAAATAGTAACAGCTAGCTAGATTAATTAATAATGAAAACGATATTCCCTGTTATAAAGTATCTATCGTTATCCCTTTAAGAGAGCACATGCAGACAGACTATCACCATGACTCTGATACCACAAAAACATACACGTTATATTATCACGAAAATAGCTAACATTTCCCTACTGAAAGCGTTTCCCACCTTAGAACATATTTCGTCCAGTAAACACTAATTCTCGTTACACCGTCGTCAACTTTCAACAAAAACTCAACTTTCAGCGCGTTATTTTTTCGACTCAAATGTTCCCATAAACGAGTTAAATTAGTTCACTGCATCTAAATGCACATATCAATTCTCTAAAGTATTACATTTTAAGTCAAACTAGTGGCTAAATGTGGCGTTTGGTGGTTCGCACATTTAAGCTAGCAGTAACAACCTTGTACGTTCCGGTATCGAAAGTTTCAAAATAAAGGTTTAAATTTAGCTTGTAACTTTTGGGCGCGAATATCTTAATACATTTTAAAATATATCAATACATTTAAATTAACTACTATATAAAACTGTGTTTGTTGTTTATTGTATGACCAGGTTTGTAAAACTGTGACACTGTATTCCTTATAACTGAAACTAATTTATTTTTTATAATTTTACTTACTTTATAATCTTTTTTTAATGTCTCTATTCATCCGTTCTTATGTATGTCATTGCACAACTGCAACAACCGCTTCTGGGAATCAATAAAGGCTTATCTTATCTTCACTTAAGCATTTTGAAAGTTGTTGTCATCCTACACACACCAACAAATAAAACAATAAATATTTTAAACATCAATACAAATACTTTAAACATCTTTAAAATGTCCATATCTGAAAGTTTTTAACAGTAACTTACATTTTTGGTTATATAAACATAAATGTATTACAGCAATGTTGTTATTTAATTTATTTATGGTTTACCATGATTTGTTTTAAACGGGCCTATACGGATTTCAGATACTGTAATTCTATGATAAATATGTAAATAAGTTTTATAACATCTTACCTTTATTGGGTGGAGGATGGGTGCCACCGTTTTTATGGGGTCAATGACCTGACAGACCTGACAGCACCTGACCTATATCAGAAGCCAATTTACAAAAACATGTACATTCTTTAAGATAAGTGAGATTGGTACAGATGTTTTTAGCTTTTCACCCATTCTTACCCAGTTCTCCACATCCTGTATTAGACTTTGCCAATAGTAGCTTGCAATCACACGGTTCCGGGTGCTCCTGACCCCATTATGGTTGCTCTGGTCGTGGCACTCAGTGAGCACGGATTTCTTCTCCTGCTCTGACATCACCACCATGCGAAGGTACTTCTGAGCTGGGCCAGTGTAAAACAGCCTACCATCTGTTAGGACAGGATCATTGGGTGGGGGTACACACACACACACACACACACACACACACACATCATCATCATCTATTATTTTTAAATTATATTTATCTACTTTTTAAAGTCTTTACACAGTCATGGAGTTGACCAGTCTTCATTTCACTGCTGTTGTGCATAACAAATCAATCAATCTTGTTTATTGTACGTGGACAACAACAATTACCCTTTAGGATGAAAGTACAGGCAGACCGGGTGATCTTCCATTTCATTGATTTTTCCCAACTAGACAGCATTTGCCCGGTCTCCAAGTACGACTTCAAGTTGTGAAAGAATTGAAATTCTGCCATAGTCTGTGGTGATAAACAAGTGACATCCACATGTGACATGTCAGTCTGTGTAACTGCAGTGTAACAAATAATTAAACTCTACAACTGTCTCGTGTTTACTGTTGAATTTATGGTCTTGAATCCAACATCACTATGAATAAATGAATAGGCTAAATAACAGAATGGGCAAGATTTCTCACTTTTTCCGCATTCTATCTTCATCTCTGGGAATTAAAAGGTCATACTACCTGTAGCCTACTACATATCTGTACTGTATTTCCATTCCCCCTCCCACTTACCTTATCAATTTGACGTGTCTGAAGGCACTGCTGTGTTTGATGGTCTCTGTTGTCACTGCCCGATGTGAGTCGAGTGCAGATGTGAATTGCGCATGCTCAGATTTAAACGGTTTACGGCATAACGTGTCATACCCATACCCAATGTTTTTTTTTTTTTTAACTCTTTATTGTACAATAGCGATACGAACATTCAAGGCACAATTTGTACATTTGTCAAAAGAAAGTGTTGACAGCTTTGAGGTAGAGACAATATAAACAATAAAACATAACAAATAAAGAAAATAAAAGATACTAGGGTGTCTTTCTAGTCCAGTAGGGAATGTAAGTCCAACAAATTAAAGAGTATCTTGGCGTTTTCCTTTGCCATGTATTGTAGAGATGTAGCAAAAAGCTTAAGCTCATTTTTCCAAACCGTTAATGTGGGGTTTGACCTTTATTAGACCCCATCTCTGCAATAATAATTAATAAAGGCTGGTTTATGTATTAATGCTCATGGGTAGCCTAGTATAGATTCAACAAGACATTTTCACCTGGCTATACCCAATGTTTAGATCTGTTATGGTATTTATGCAAATTAGCACATACGTATTTAGATTACGCACCATTTGCCCATGTTACCAAACAATTTAAAAAACCTGTAATACATTTTTTGTTTGTCTTGATGTAATTAATCAACTCAGTAATTTTCATGGTGATATCTAAAGGTTACAAATGTTACCCTATTCACGTGAGAAAAAAGAATGAATAGGCGTATGAATAGGCTATATTTGGGTCTTTTTGTAAACTTTCCCCTAATGGGATTCTTCAGAGCTTTTTTTCCCTTACTCAGGACATACTGAGATTACAAAATCAGTTGAGTTTGCTTCTGTTGCAATTTGTTGTACCTTTTTTCCTAAAATGACTGGACTAAGTAGTCAATTCTAGATGTACATGTACCATTAGGTTTGTACCATGTGTTCTCTAACTATGGGGTTGTAATGATTACTGTAAAATTGAGAGGGCCATCCATCTTTCCACTCATCAGGAGTCATATTCCAATCTGCCATACCCGACGTGAGCATGGATGTATTATGATGATGTGAGCAGATGTGAGTCGCGCCTGCTCAAATTTAAACGGTTTACGGCATAACGCTGAGTCACACTGACATTTTTGAAATCCTTAAAATAAACTTTTCTCATTACAAACGATAACAGAAGATGGAAATCATTTCAAAAACGTTAGCTCAAATCGCCGTTCAAGTGACAGCCTTTGTTGTGTCTGATTGCTAACTCGTAGCCAGCAGTGAACCAACTTCGTTATGTAGGTCCATTATTATTGTATTGACATTACAGAAGTCTCTCGTTAGCAGGTTCTTGTCGGCTACTTGTTGCAAAGTGACGCATGCGCACTACAGTGCAGATCGGGCCGCATTTTTCTGTCTGACAGTTGTTCTCATACTACTGACACATGTACATTTGTTTGTGTGGAAAGCTTTTATTAAGCAGCTGTAGGAAGGCATTCAGAAATGTCAACAGATGACGTCATCAGCGCACGTTAACACAGGCACGCACCTACATAATAAGATTTTTTAAATTTGAAATGTTCAATGTCTTATCATGCTGATGTGACCGAGCCCGACCCGAACCCAAACATAATTTCTAAATATCTGTCAGAACCCGGCCCGGGTCCCGACGGGCTCGGTTCGGGTATCCATCCTCTAATGCGCAACTCACATCTGCACTTGACTCACATCACTGAATGCTGTTTTTTGGTGTCTCTTTAAACAAGCGCCCCCTGCTGGCCCGGAGGCTCACAGAGGGTGGACAAAATTATTTATTCATTATGTGTTTTAATCCCATGAGAAATGATTTCTCTCTTTATAATGTATTGCCTTCTGTTTGTACAAAAAATAATTATGCTGGCCAGGAGTCCTTGGAAAAAAAGATGCTTTCTTTGTGCATTGGGGACATTGTAATGCTGAAACAGGAAATGGCCTTCCACAAACTGTTGAAACAACCCCTATTGTCTATATTATCACTGTATGCTGGAGCATTAAGATTTCCCTTCACTAGAACCAGGAAAAACAGCACCAGACCCCCATACTCCTTTACTACATTTACCAGACGGCACTTAGCAGGGTTTTTCCAAGCTAGAGTTCTCTTACTGCAGAGTTTACAAACATGTCGTGGCTTTGGGAAGACATTTTAAAACTCCTACTTCTAAGAATTTTGAGTATGTATGTTGTCATACACATTTGAGAATGTTTGTATTCTACTTACTCACGTCTGTGGGGCGATACACAAAAACTGCACTAAACAACATTACACACTATTCCAATGTAGTTTGGTCTATTATATATATCCAGGGCTTTAAATTCACCTTTTTGATCACCAGCCAACAAGTCTGGTAGATTCTTAAAGTTTCCAGCCAATCCCATTTTTCCACTAGCCAAATTGAGTTTTTCCTAACTTTACTTTAATTGCAGAGTTTGTCTCTCGCCGTTGTGTCCGTCTTCTCCGTTTCAGCGTAGCTCGTAATCGATACCGCACGCTACGCAGGTAGCCGGTGGTTGTACGACACGTCATGACATGGTGTTCATTGGAGTTTTCCAAGCCAAAACCACAAAAACGGCCACATTTCTTGGCAAAAAACAGACCAATCTGGCAACATTTCTGCAGCCGGCCATATTTGGTTAGTAACTTCACAATGTTATCAGCCAAAGGTAATTTTTACCCTCATTTGGTGGGTTGGCGGGTGTCAATTTAAAGCCCTGTATATATCAATACATAAAGTCTTAGGTACTGTTTCCAGCCCTGTTGGTAGATATTTGGACAATAACTAAGAGACAATTTGGACCTCCATGAGGGCACTAGTAAAGCTTCATTGATTAAAAGTCCATCAGATGTGTGTATGGTCCGTTGGTATCGAGTTTCAGCACTTGTCTGTTTCCATACGTCCCATGTTTCACCGTCACTTCAGCTGAAGCAGCGGCCGTCAGCTCCTTCTCGCACAGAGAAACGAAGGCTGTGTAGAGCCGCAGGCCGTCCTCTTTGCTGATGTTGTCGTGGTACTGCATGGCCCTGCCTTTGGCCTTCCCGCCCAGCGTGGCCTGAGGGACAATCAGCAGGCTGCCGGGAAGCTCCAACACCGACACCATCTTCCCCGAGTCGGACTCACACAGCCGCAGGTTTAACAGCGTGGACACTGGATGAGGGAGAGAGAGGGGAGGACACAATATTTACACCAGCAGCCTTGGTATCATGGTGCATAATGATAAACCTTGTGAGAGAAAAGAAAACACAAGTACACAAAAGTCAAGAATCATAGAGTAGGGCTGCACCATATGAAGAAAATATGCGATAACGTTGTTGAATATCGCGATGACGATATTACTTGCGATAAACGGACATTAAAGTGCTCATATTATGCTCATTTTCAGGTTCATAATTGTATTTAGAGGTTGTACCAGAATAGGTTTACATGGTTTAATTTTCAGAAAACACCATATTTTTGTTGTACTGCACATTGCTGCAGCTCCTCTTTTCACCCTGTGTGTTGAGCTCTCTGTTTTAGCTACAGAGTGAGACTTCTCACTTCTGTTCCATCTTTGTTGGGAGTCGCACATGCACAGTACCTAGGTAAGGACTACTAGCCAGTCAGAAGCAGAGTATGAGGGCGTGCCCTGACAGTAGCTAGGTAAGGACTACTAGCCAGTCAGAAGCAGAGTATGAGGGCGTGCCCTGACAGTACCTAGGTAAGGACTACTAGCCAGTCAGAAGCAGAGTATGAGGGCGTGCCCTGACAGTACCTAGGTAAGGACTACTAGCCAGTCAGAAGCAGAGTATGAGGGCGTGTCCTGACAGTACCTAGGTAAGGACTACTAGCCAGTCAGAAGCAGAGTATGAGGGCGTGCCCTGACAGTACCTAGGTAAGGACTACTAGCCAGTCAGAAGCAGAGTATGAGGGCGTGCCCTGACAGTACCTAGGTAAGGACTACTAGCCAGTCAGAAGCAGAGTATGAGGCGTGCCCTGACAGTACCTAGGTAAGGACTACTAGCCAGTCAGAAGCAGAGTATGAGGGCGTGCCCTGACAGTACCTAGGTAAGGACTACTAGCCAGTCAGAAGCAGTGTATGAGGGCGTGCCCTGACAGTACCTAGGTAAGGACTACTAGCCAGTCAGAAGCAGAGTATGAGGGCGTGCCATGACAGTACCTAGGTAAGGACTACTAGCCAGTCAGAAGCAGAGTATGAGGGCGTGCCCTGACAGTACCTAGGTAAGGACTACTAGCCAGTCAGAAGCAGAGTATGAGGGCGTGCCATGACAGTACCTAGGTAAGGACTACTAGCCAGTCAGAAGCAGTGTATGAGGGCGTGCCCTGACAGTACCTAGGTAAGGACTACTAGCCAGTCAGAAGCAGAGTATGAGGGCGTGCCCTGACAGTACCTAGGTAAGGACTACTAGCCAGTCAGAAGCAGAGTATGAGGGCGTGCTCTGACAGTACCTAGGTAAGGACTACTAGCCAGTCAGAAGCAGAGTATGAGGGCGTGTCCCTGACAGTACCTAGGTAAGGACTACTAGCCAGTCAGAAGCAGAGTATGAGGCGTGCCCTGACAGTAACTAGGTAAGGACTACTAGCCAGTCAGAAGCAGAGTATGAGGGCGTGCCCTGACAGTAGCTAGGTAAGGACTACTAGCCAGTCAGAAGCAGAGTATGAGGCGTGCCCTGACAGTAGCTAGGTAAGGACTACTAGCCAGTCAGAAGCAGAGTATGAGGGCGTGCCCTGACAGTAGCTAGGTAAGGACTACTAGCCAGTCAGAAGCAGAGTATGAGGCGTGCCCTGACAGTACCTAGGTAAGGACTACTAGCCAGTCAGAAGCAGAGTATGAGGCGTGTCCCTGACAGTACCTAGGTAAGGACTACTAGCCAGTCAGAAGCAGAGTATGAGGCGTGCCCTGACAGTACCTAGGTAAGGACTACTAGCCAGTCAGAAGCAGAGTATGAGGCGTGCCCTGACAGTACCCTAGGTAAGGACTACTAGCCAGTCAGAAGCAGAGTATGAGGGCGTGTCCCTGACAGTACCTAGGTAAGGACTACTAGCCAGTCAGAAGCAGAGTATGAGGCGTGCCCTGACAGTACCTAGGTAAGGACTACTAGCCAGTCAGAAGCAGAGTATGAGGGCGTGCCCTGACAGTACCTAGGTAAGGACTACTAGCCAGTCAGAAGCAGAGTATGAGGGCGTGCCCTGACAGTACCTAGGTAAGGACTACTAGCCAGTCAGAAGCAGAGTATGAGGGCGTGCCCTGACAGTACCTAGGTAAGGACTACTAGCCAGTCAGAAGCAGAGTATGAGGGCGTGCCCTGACAGTACCTAGGTAAGGACTACTAGCCAGTCAGAAGCAGAGTATGAGGCGTGCCCTGACAGTACCTAGGTAAGGACTACTAGCCAGTCAGAAGCAGAGTATGAGGGCGTGCCCTGACAGTACCTAGGTAAGGACTACTAGCCAGTCAGAAGCAGAGTATGAGGCGTGCCATGACAGTACCTAGGTAAGGACTACTAGCCAGTCAGAAGCAGAGTATGAGGGCGTGCCTGACAGTACCTAGGTAAGGACTACTAGCCAGTCAGAAGCAGAGTATGAGGGCGTGCCTGACAGTACCTAGGTAAGGACTACTAGCCAGTCAGAAGCAGAGTATGAGGCGTGCCCTGACAGTACCTAGGTAAGGACTACTAGCCAGTCAGAAGCAGAGTATGAGGCGTGTCCTGACAGTACCTAGGTAAGGACTACTAGCCAGTCAGAAGCAGAGTATGAGGGCGTGCCCTGACAGTACCTAGGTAAGGACTACTAGCCAGTCAGAAGCAGAGTATGAGGCGTGCCCTGACAGTACCTAGGTAAGGACTACTAGCCAGTCAGAAGCAGAGTATGAGGGCGTGCCCTGACAGTACCTAGGTAAGGACTACTAGCCAGTCAGAAGCAGAGTATGAGGGCGTGCCCTGACAGTAGCTAGGTAAGGACTACTAGCCAGTCAGAAGCAGAGTATGAGGGCGTGCCCTGACAGTACCTAGGTAAGGACTACTAGCCAGTCAGAAGCAGAGTATGAGGGCGTGTCCCTGACAGTACCTAGGTAAGGACTACTAGCCAGTCAGAAGCAGAGTATGAGGGCGTGCCCTGACAGTACCTAGGTAAGGACTACTAGCCAGTCAGAAGCAGAGTATGAGGCGTGCCCTGACAGTACCTAGGTAAGGACTACTAGCCAGTCAGAAGCAGAGTATGAGGGCGTGTCCTGACAGTACCTAGGTAAGGACTACTAGCCAGTCAGAAGCAGAGTATGAGGGCGTGCCCTGACAGTACCTAGGTAAGGACTACTAGCCAGTCAGAAGCAGAGTATGAGGGCGTGCCCTGACAGTACCTAGGTAAGGACTACTAGCCAGTCAGAAGCAGAGTATGAGGGCGTGCCCTGACAGTACCTAGGTAAGGACTACTAGCCAGTCAGAAGCAGAGTATGAGGGCGTGCCCATGACAGTACCTAGGTAAGGACTACTAGCCAGTCAGAAGCAGAGTATGAGGGCGTGCCCTGACAGTACCTAGGTAAGGACTACTAGCCAGTCAGAAGCAGAGTATGAGGGCGTGCCCTGACAGTACCTAGGTAAGGACTACTAGCCAGTCAGAAGCAGAGTATGAGGGCGTGCCCTGACAGTACCTAGGTAAGGACTACTAGCCAGTCAGAAGCAGAGTATGAGGGCGTGCCCTGACAGTACCTAGGTAAGGACTACTAGCCAGTCAGAAGCAGAGTATGAGGGCGTGCCCTGACAGTACCCTAGGTAAGGACTACTAGCCAGTCAGAAGCAGAGTATGAGGGCGTGCCCTGACAGTACCTAGGTAAGGACTACTAGCCAGTCAGAAGCAGAGTATGAGGGCGTGCCCTGACAGTACCTAGGTAAGGACTACTAGCCAGTCAGAAGCAGAGTATGAGGGCGTGTCCTGACAGTACCTAGGTAAGGACTACTAGCCAGTCAGAAGCAGAGTATGAGGGCGTGCTCTGACAGTACCTAGGTAAGGACTACTAGCCAGTCAGAAGCAGAGTATGAGGGCGTGCCCTGACAGTACCTAGGTAAGGACTACTAGCCAGTCAGAAGCAGAGTATGAGGGCGTGCCCTGACAGTACCTAGGTAAGGACTACTAGCCAGTCAGAAGCAGAGTATGAGGGAGTGCCATGCTAGCAGCTAGGCGAGCATTATAACGTGTGTTCCAAAGTGACCACGTTTGTCTCTGAAGTAAAGGCTGGACTACAATAGAGCTGTTTGGAGCAGTTTGTGAACAGTGTTTTCTGTTGGAGATGGTAAGTCCCTTTGGGGGGGACTTTGGGCTTTTTCACTTCGTGAACCTACAACGTGCACAAAAAAGATATATAACACAATAAAGGAAAGGGAAAAAGCCAAAAAGCATATGAGCACTTTTTCGATACTTGCAGCCTATCGCAATATGGTTATTGCGCCAGTTAATATTGCGATGACGATTAAAAAAAAAAACATATATTGTGCAGCCCTAGTAAAGAGAAAGATTCAAAAATATGACATAGGATATGTAAAATACATCTGTTTTATAAAATAATAAGAGCTGTACAGTATTTGAAACAAGGATGATGCAATGTGCAAAAATATTGACCAAGGAACGTGCAAGTGTTCACAGTATAAAGTAAAAACAGGTGCAATGTTCAGAGATAATAATCCAAAAAAAAAAAGTGCATTAAGCCAAATGTGGAGACATTATGTTAATGGAATATGTAGGTCACTGACCCATCCTGGGCAGGATGATGTCTGTGGCGCCTTTAAAGAAACACACGTAGATCACCATCCCTCTGTCAATCTGAAAAACACAAAGTGGCATCAATGATGTGGACCAATAAGCAGCCAGCCTTCAACTCTTGGTCCATGTCTCATTCATTCATTCATTCATTCCCAATAACCCAATTCAATAAGATGTGGGGAGGGGTATGACTGGAGGAGGAATATGTGTGAAGTACTGTGCAGTAGTTTCATTTATTTATGACATTAGGCCTTTTAGGGAAGTGCAACATACTCCTTTTTACTGTATTCTATTTATTGATGTGTGTATGTTATGTGTTAGAGAAATAGTGCTGTAGATGTCTGGTTCAATGTCTGTGTTGTGGATTATGTGTCAATATGCCTGTACTGTACAACTAATTGCCTCTCGGGGACATTAAAGTGTTCTAAGTTCTAAGGTCTGTGTTTGGTGTAAAATGCTGTAATTCCTTCCTCTTACTATGTGATGCCAATTACTGGAGCCATCTCTTTTTTAATCATAATAAGTTACTCTCTACAGATGAACTCCATTTAAATCTGCCTGTGTGCTATAAAAGAACAAAGGTGTCAGGAAACGGAAGCTGTTACGCACAAAAATGAATTGCTTGATATAAACTTGATAAACCTTGTGAAAGTACAGGTTCAGTCCAGCTTTTTCCAACAACAAAAAGAATTACATATACATTGTTTCTTGAGCCTAAAGATAAAAAAAAAAAAAAAAAAGTCATACATTTTTTCCTTTTTTATCCTGATTAAGTTCACAAAGTGTAGTTGGAAGCTCAGGAAAAAACTAACTTGCTACTTGCAGCGGTGGAATGCAACTAAGTACATTTACTGCAGTACTGTACTCCAGTCCAAATGTTGAGGTACTTGTACTTTACTTGAGTCTTTTCTTTTCATGCCACTTTCTACTTCTACTCCGCTACATTTCAGAGAGAAATATAGTACTTTTTACTCCACTACATTAATTGGACAGCTTTAGTTACTAGTTACTTTACATATTAAGACTTTTGCACACAAAACACATGTAGTTTATAAAATATGATGTTTTATTCTAAAGTAAACTAGCCAACAATATAACGGCTACAAGTCCAGCTGAGATGATCAGACCATTAAACACACAACTGGTTGGTCCTTTACACTTTCTACAATAGGAGGAGAGTCCTGCATTGGGTATTTTTACTTACTTACTTTAAGTACATTTTCCTGAGGATACCTACATACTTTTACTTAAGTAACATTTTCAATGCTGGACTTTGACTTGTAACAGAGTCTTTTTACAGTGTGGCATTAGTACTTTTACTGAATACTTGGTCGTCACCTGGACAGACTGGGCCTCGGAGTGTTCCTCTGCGGGCTTCACCTGCAGGCTGGCCCGCAGACACTGCTGCAGCACCGCCCGGGCTGCGGGAGGACTGCCTTTCTCCGTCATCACTAGGCCTAACGTATATTAATAAGTATAACTTGTTATTAATCTTCTCTGCTGTCTCCCTGATTTAACTCCGTCCTTTTTTTAGAAACAGAAGAAACCGATCCAATCTGAAAACTTTAACATCAAACTGACTCCTAAACTGACAGAAACGTATGGTCAATGAATGGAATCTGCTTCCGTGTTAACGTCAACTAAAAATGCCCAAAGGTGCTCCAAGCTGCGCATTATTTGCGCAGTCTTTCCCCCGCTTTCAGGTTTGAAATCATCTGCACACTGGGGGACGATTTTTCGTGCGATTATTCCGCACGGCCGTTATATTATCGGGTAGTTTAATTTATAATACAACATTGTATTTTATGAACTACATGCGTTTTGTCTGCAAATGTCTTAATGTGTAAGGTAACTAGTAACTAAAGCTGTAACAGATGCATGTAGTGGAGTAAAAAGTACAACATTCCTCTCTGAAATGTAGTCGAGTAGAAGTAGAAAGTGGCATGAAAAGAAAAGACTAAGAAGAGTAAAGTACAAGAGCTTCAATTGTGTGTGTGTGTGTGTGTGTGTGTGTGTGTGTGTGTGTGTGTAGAATAGATGTAATGGCACATGCAGCGACTTGTACCTTTTTTGTAACCCTGAGACAACACTGACATCAAGTGGCTGCCTGTAAGAATTTCACCACAGAAGCTGATTGGGAGGTCATAGTTATAGTCATTAATGTGGCCATAATCTTCAGCATGTTAATAATTACAGGAAGTAGACATGTGAACAACTAGCAGCTGTTGAGGTCAGTTCCCTGCACACAGTACAAGAGTTTAACAAAGGGTAGAGTTGTTTCAGTCTTCAAGTACAATTCATATTTCTCATATCTTTATCTTTGACTGCTGCCAAACATCCAGCGCAAACAAAGGCAGCAGTCATTTCAGGGAATTACCAAATGTATGCTATCAATTACTTAGAACAAAAGATACAAAAACAAACTTTATTCTTAATTCGTCACATACAAGCACAATGTAGTGAAATTCAGTTATTGAATTTAACCCCTCCTGAATATAAGGACTATATATATATATATTTACAGTGGGGCAAAAAAGTATTTAGTCAGCCACCAATTGTGCAAGTTCTCTCACTTAAAAAGATGAGAGAGGCCTGTAATTTTCAGAGACAAAATGAGAAAAAAAATCCAGAAAATCACATTGTAGGATTTTTAATGAATTTATTTGCAAAATCCTCGGGAAAATAAGTATTTGGTCAATAACAAAAGTTCATCTCAATACTTTGTTATATACCCTTTGTTAGCAATAACAGAGGTCAAACGTTTCCTGTAAGTCTTCACAAGGTTTTCACACACTGTTGCTGGTATTTTGGCCCATTCCTCCATGCAGATCTCCTCTAGAGCAGTGATGTTTTGACTTTCAACTCCCTCCAAAGATTTTCTATGGGGTTGAGATCTGGAGACTGTCTAGGCCACTCCAGGACCTTGAAATGCTTCTTACGAAGCCACTCCTTCGTTGCCCAGGCGGTGTGTTTGGGATCATTGTCATGCTGAAAGACCCAGCCACGTTTCATCTTCAATGCCCTTGCTGATGGAAGGAGGTTTTCACTCAAAACCTCACGATACATGGCCCCATTCATTCTTTCCTTTACACGGATCAGTCGTCCTGGTCCCTTTGCAGAAAAACAGCCCCAAAGCATGATGTTTCCACCCCCATGCTTCACAGTAGGTATGGTGTTCTTTGGATGCAACTCAGCATTCTTTCTCTTCCAAACACGACAAGTTGAGTTTTTACCAAAAAGTTGTATTTTGGTTTCATCTGACCATATGACATTCTCCCACTCCTCTTCTGGATCATCCAAATGCTCTCTAGCAAACTCCAGACGGGCCTGGACATGTACTGGCTTAAGCAGGGGGACACGTCTGGCACTGCAGGATTTGAGTCCCTGGCGGCGTAGTGTGTTACTGATGGTAGCCTTTGTTACTTTGGTCCCAGCTCTCTGCAGGTCATTCACTAGGTCCCCCCGTGTGGTTCTGGGATTTTTGCTCACCGTTCTTGTGATCATTTTGACCACACGGGGTGAGATCTTGCGTGGAGCCCCTGATCGAGGGAGATTATTAGTGGTCTTATATGTCTTCCATTTTCTTATAATTGCTCCCACAGTTTTTTTTTTACATACATACACACTAATATATATATATACATATATACATACATATATACATACATATATATACATATATATATACATACATATATATATACATACATACATACACATACGTATATATATATATACATACATACATATATATATACACATACATACATATACACATACATATATATATACATACATATATACATATATATATACACACATACACATATATATATACACACATACACACACACATATATATATATATATATATGTGTGTGTATATGTCGCTCTGTTTTGTTTGAAATTTACTTGGATCGTAAACAGAAGAGACCATGCAGTAACTCATAAGTGCACCTTTAAACAAACAACACACTAAACAAGACTAGGTTGAAACATAGAATATGGCTGGACTGTATGTGGTCAATGTGCTATATTGTGGCCAAAATGTTACTCAGATAGTCAGAGGTGTCTATAATGTAAATTCCTGGATTATAAAAGTTCACCTGCTTGTCTTTCATCTGGACCCTGAATCTGGAATAAAGTTTGGATTGATATCACACAATAGAGGGTTTTCACGACGCGTTATCAGACTCGAAGTCGCCATGTTGGAGGTACTCCGCATCACAACAAAGCACAGGCACTGAAGTAGATCCCGAACAGCGTTAAGGAAAATGGTTCATTATTGCCGTGTTTTAGGTTGTACCAATAGGTCAGACCGAGAAAAACATTTGGAATATTATCAACTTCCAAAAGTTATTAAAAACCAGGGAGAGGAATGTCAGAAGTTATCAGAGGAAAGGAGGCGCTTGTGGTTGGCAAAGCTCAACCAGGATCTACGAGGGAAAACTCTGTCTTGTTCAGTCTTTGAAATGAAAAAAAACAACTATTGAGAGTCACTTGGCTACACCTTGAGTATCACAATGATATCATACAGTTAAGGTTAGGTTGATTAAAGACGTTATTGAATTACTTACTTTGGCCTTCACAACACATTGGTCGGTAATGACTTGGTACTGCGTCTCCCTCACCCATCCACACACCATCTGGTTATAAGCCTCCAAACTTTTGTAGGATTTAAGTTCTTCCGCTGTGTATGGGCTCGGCGAGAACACCAGGTAGTTGACTATATCGGGATATGCAACTGAAGGAAGAATCACCGGGTCGCCATGGTTCCAAGAAGAGGGAGCCAACTCGTAGGGATCTGCACCGCCAGTAAACTGTAATTTCTCAAAATATCACGCCTTTTTCCATGGTCCATGTCCTTCCATGCCTTTGCATCTTGGACGCGTTTTGATGAGCTTTTCTGTTGTTTAGACAAAGTATTAAAGCATCCAAATTGCACAATACTCCATTCAGTTGTTTACACCGAGTGCCTCCAATATGGCCGCGCATCCAGGTTACCGCCCAGAACGTGACGTCGGTGAAAACCCTCTATAGGTTAAGCCTAGCCTGGTCCTACCAGACTCTGGTCCATTTCATGTGTCCAGAGAGTCTGGCCACTCTCCATTGACCAGTGTTAACTTCCTTGAAGGCGGGTACTTTGTTGAAGTTTAAAACTATTGGATCTGCCCAGAGCCACTCTGGATCTGCCATAACCAATCGCTAACGTTTGGTCGTGACGTCGGCTTAGCATCGCTAGCGTTAGCCTTAGCCAACTCCTTCACCACTAACGGAGCGAGCTGGAAAATCTAACTGTTCCTGAACCCCGTGTGGAGGAGGGCCACAACATCATGGCCACCAACACAACTCAGCAAAGATTGTTCTTGCTCGGCCTCAACATCATCGTTCTCAGCTGTTCGCTGATTGGACCACCAAAGATTTGGCTGGAGAAAACCCAAGAATATACCGCAAACCCAGATGGAGTACTGAAAGGAAATGAAAATTGAGCGTAAGTACGTAGGAGGGCAGAGCCAGGCTAGTTTAAGCCACGTTTGAGTCAAAAATTGAGGACTGTTCACACCTCGCTGTAAAAGTCTCGTTCCACTCTTATCGAGATTGCGAACACTTTGTGTCACTACGTTTATTTGTAGGCCTACAGCCAAGCACCTTATTGAGGATTCCAGGGCAGAGCTACTGACCAGTAGTGACGGCATTTTTCTTCTTTTCTTTCTCATACAGTGACTCTATTATTGAATGTTTGACTGCATTCTGACACCATTAACAGAGCTATTATCACGTTATCCCAGATTTACGCTGGAATCTTGTGTCACAGTGTCTTAATGTCAGAAATGCCCTCAAAACTACTGGTCTGTTAAATGTGTTCTAGGAGAGTATAGTTTTTTTTTTTTATAATTTTGCTCACCAAAGCTTTAGTAAAGCTGGAAAGTTCATGGGCTTACAGGTATAAGTTCCCAACTAAAATGGAAGTGTATCTATCCATGAGACGGACAAGTTGCTTTCTTACAGAGAGTTGGATGAGAAGATGGGTACCACTCGCCGGGTATCTTAGATTAGCAAATAACGTCGCATACATTTGGTATGGATTAAACAAACAAGATATCATGTTAGTTAGCTAGCATGCATATGTTTATATTTTGGACAGAGCACGGCTACTGTAGCTCTTTCCCTTTACGTAATCTTTATTGTAGGGTAGCTAGAACAGCAAGATCATTTTAGCTTTTCAACATGAGCAGGCCTTACTATTACGGTAAGAAGCAGGGTTTTTATGTGCATTCGACACTTGGAATTATTCTTTGTTCCCTTTATTCAAGAGTAATTTATATTCCTACACATATTTTGCTTTATTGACATGTTACTCTGGATATACTTTGATTTATTAATTCTTTCAGTATTGTCTTTATATTGTAGTAAAGCATCAAAGTCTCAGCCCTTTGCTAGTGAATTATGAAGTTGAAGAAGCACTATGCTGCATGAATTCATGTTTAAGTGATACATGTGACCATTTTGAGATAAAATGGTTAAAATGTGACATGAACTTTATCCTATTTTGCTCTATCAGTGTGTATCTATAGTGTTGCCTGCCTAGGGGAGCGTATCTATGTTCCCAGGGTCCTTTTCTCCAGTTCAATATTCTGTTAACCTTCCTATTGCTTTTTGGTCCAATTTTGACCCATTTCAAGTTTAAATATTTCATAAAGTCAACCCTAACCTCTCTCCTAATCCTGTTTGGAGATGGAGATGGCATTAGTTGATTGTTGGAGCTCTCTTACCTGATCTTAACCTGTTTTTCTAATCTTAACCTTTTTGGAAATGGCAATACTACTGCTGATTTCCTAACCCTAAAAGAATTATTTTTGTACCTTTTTCTTACCTCCAGGGAACGGACCTCCTGGGAACATAGAACCCTGGAATAGTACTCTGGGAACATAGGAATGCCTCCCCGTCTAGCACCATGTTAGTCATTTTTTCCTGTAACAAGTAGTGTAAAGGATTAAAATTTTTAAATTCAGTAATTAAATTACAGTTATTAACTCCAGATACTTTGACATTTTTAGTTAGATTTGGTGGCTGCAGTGGGGTTTGCCTCTACCAATAGAACAGCAATTTGCTTTCCAGTGACTCCAGAGTTGTCCAAGTAACACATTATGGCCGTTTAGCTGCCTTGCTAACGTTAGCCACTGGTGAACCTGCTTTTGGGTAGCTACTAAACCAGATTTACCAGCTTTTGTTTGAGGGCGTGTGCTGTGTTGATTCACTGAAGACCTCACGAGTGCTGCTGCGTTCATCCCCCAGGGCTAAACTAGACGGCAGTAACTTAATCCCAGCCATTGGTGGACAGTGTGGAATGGAATGGATTTTGAATTGATTAAAGGCACCTTTTACGAAGTGGGCAGCTGTGGCTCAGGTGGTAGAACGGTCGTCTCAGTCCCTGGCCCTGCAGTCTATATACCGAAGTGTCCTTGGGCAAGACACTGAACCCCAAATTGCTCCTGATGCTGCGCCATCGGTGTGAATGTTCTGAATCTGATGAGCAGGTGGCACCTTGTATGGCAGCTTCGGCCACCAGCGTATGGATGTGCGTGTGTGAATGGTTCCTGTAGTGTTTAAAGCTATATAAATGCAGTCCCTTTACATTTACAAAGCTGGGCCGAGTAATGTAACAAGTAATTTAATTACTTTTTCTATGGAGTAATATGATTGATATGAATTGATAACATTGTTCAAATAACTTGTCACTGGGCTACAATTCCACCAACGACGATGCAATTAAAAGAGTAATAGAAGCAGACACTGATGTTAATTACATACTCAAATTGAACCCCACAAAACTAAAACACAAGTGCAAAGTAAATGTAGTTTAGAGCAAACACTTTGTCTTAACTTGACAACACACACACACACACACACACACACAACTAGTGCAGTGCCCATTTCAAACAAGCCTGTTTGGGAAAAATGCTTTACCATTAGGGGGGCAACTGCCTGAGGGCCCGAGGTATAGGGGCACCAAACAGCTAGAGTAATTTTTGGATATGAAAAGTATTGAATATGTTACTATTCTAACTCATTGTACCCCAAAATAACTTACAGAAGGCCCTTAAAAATTATGCAATATACTAATGACTTTCTGTGTACTTCAACTTCAACATACATTCACCTTATCTCAAAAGGATGTGCATCGTTTTGTGGCAGTTTCTGGGTTGAACGACGGTTTCCTCGGAACTGTGTGAAACGGTGTGCACTGCGCTTTGAGGTATGTTTTCTCTCATTTGGTGGGTATGTCAGAGATGTTATCCATTCAGCAGCGACGTGTATGTAAACTCGTGATAAAAAGGCAGTGCGCTTGCGCACACAGCAGGGTGTTCAACACACCACCGTTTCAGTTTAAATACGTTTTGTCGGGGCTGAACGTGCCTGGTTGAATGACTATAAATGCAGCTTTGCAGTTATGGTGCGTTCCATTTACCTTGGTAGCCAGAGCAGGGAATGATGTCACACCCAAGTTGACCCCGTTCCGGTAAAAGTTGGAATAACTGTTATTTCACAGTGGGGTTTGCTCTATCCAGGTTAGCCATTGTTAGCAATACCAGACGATAACAACGCAATAGAATGTTTTTGTGCATACATACAGCGTAACACTGTCCACAGATAGAAGTTAGTAAAGTAGTGTGTGTACGACTGATTTAGTGAGACAATATAAGGACAAAAGAGCTAATCAACGGTTTGTTTCTACGGCTTTCACTACGGTTGATGCATGGAGCAGCCATCTTGGATTTTGAGGTTGGGGTACTGTGAGGTTCCCCTCACTTTCCGAGTCGGAAATCCGCTTTTAGGGGGCGTTCCAGATGACATTTTCGACTTGGGAACTCAGAAATTCCGACTTCGAATTTATGGGTGTTTGTTTTGAAAGCCCATCGCTGTCTCCTGTACCACTCTCTGCCTGAAATGTTATGCCCAGCGGGGATGCGGTTTTACTAAAATGCAAATATCACTAAAACCAATACTGAGGGGGAATGATAAAAATAATATTTTAATGAAAAGTGACAACACTTCACAATTGCGTGTCATCCTTGCATGCAGCGTGGTTTTTGATTGACATATGTCAACTGGGTATTGTGAATGATGAATGGTAGACAGAAGACAGTGACACAAGCTAGTTAATTATCAGAGCAACACGGTTTAAACATTTTTTCTTACGTACTTAAATGATAAATGGCAATTTTGTGTTGTGCATGATGAATGGAAGACATAGTCAGTCACATCACGACTGTTTGAATCAAATCGGCTTTAATTAGATCACTTAATCATTTATCACTCCATTTTTGTATGTTATTTCCACCCCTCATAGCACACAACCTCTCTGTTTGACAACACAGGCCTGTGTGACGAACGGTGTATTTCTGTCCGACAGGGTTCAGAGGTGCCACAGAACTAAATGAAAGGAGGATTGTTCTAGTCGGGAAGACCGGAGTGGGAAAGAGCGCAGCAGGAAACACCATCCTGGGAAGAGAAGCGTTTGAGTCTGAGCTGTCTCCGTCTTCCATGATGTCTGAATGCCAGAAAGCTAAGGGGAATGTCAGCGGTCGAAACGTCGCCGTCATTGACACTCCAGGGCTGTTCGACACGAATTTCACTCAAGAAGAAGTGTTGAAGAGGATCAAGATGTGCATCTCTCGGTCTGCTCCTGGTCCTCACGCCTTCCTGGTGGTTCTCCAGCTTGGCAGGTTCACCCAGGAGGAGAAGGAAACCGTCCAGAGGATTCAGACCACTTTTGGTGAAGATGCGGCTAAATACACGATGGTGTTGTTCACACACGGAGACCAGCTAAGGAAGCAAAGCATTGAGGGCTTTGAGTCCTGAACTGCAAGCCATCACTCAGAAGTGCTACCATCGATACCATGTCCTTAACAATCAAATCAAAAGACCCTAAACAAACCAGTAAGCTTCTGGACAAAATTGACAAGATGTCTATGGCCAACAGTGGTAGCTACTACACCAATGAAATGTTCGTTAGAGCAGAGGCAGCCATAGAAAAGGAGAAAATGTGACTCCTGACAGTTAGAAGCAAAGAGGCAGAAAGAGCTGGACGAACTGAGAGCCAAATATGTGGGAGAGACCTACCGTAAGGAGGAGAACCGGGTAAATATAAGATACAAGTATGAAGCCAGAGCTCAAGCTGAAAGATCAAACAACTTCATATCTGCTCCAGTAATCGCTATAGCAACAGCCTGTGGTGCTGCTGTCGGAGGTCTGCTTGGAGCTGCAGGAGGTCCAATCGGTATAGTAGTTGGAGTCGCAGCTGTTGGAGCCACCGTTGGTGTCATATCAGTGAAAGTTTCAGAGCATTGCCATGTGCAATAAGGACTGTAGATCACACAGTCAAATAATGTATGTAAATATGTTTATATATGATTATTTTCTAGGATAAATCTAGCCCTCTAGTCTTATGTAATCTCGTTGCACATATAATTTGCATTAAAGATAACTCTCGTATTCACTTTTTGTTGATAACTGAAATATTTTGTACCTGAAATAGGAGTTAATTGACTTGTATTATGCCGCACATTGAAAGGTATCTTGACTGTAGGCTATTATATTTGTGTAACATAATTCAAATTATTAATGTACTTACCATGATGTATTGTGACTGAATGATATGCAGCATCTAAATAAATAGTGGTAAACTGTATATGCTAGATGCTATTTGAGGGAGGATGCTATGCACCTTAATAGCAAAATGACCAAAATGTATGCTCCTTGTTAACCTGCCATCTCCCAGGTATAGGGGGGGCGAGGGGTTGTTTAGGTAAATACGTTAGTCTAGTCTGCCTGACTCATTGATACATTAGCTGTATGAGATTTGTTCAAGTTCAGTCTATGGCCCCAACCATGGCTCTGAAATATCATCAGACTAAAGGATTGCACACCAAGTCTGTATTTTTCTAAAACTTTCTTCCGTTTTCGGGACAGGTTTGATTTTCTGCTGGTTTTTTTCCGCATCCGGGGATCGAGGATGGTAGGTTCCGATTGCAAAACTTCTTCTATGTAAAGATATATAGGAGTAATGGAGTCATGAGAGAATGAAGTCACACTCCCTCTCTGTGTGTTGTAATCCGAGCTTCTCTGCTTTGGTTTCGATAGGCTGCGAGTGCATGTTACTGCATGTGGCCGTGAAAAAACATAGGTATTTTACGTAATGGGGAACGGTCTGTGAGAGCCATGTGGAGGATATTTGGAGAACAGCCCCTTAAAACTACAAAACTACATTTTATGCTTACTGTGCTTTTGTCAGCTTTGAATTGAATGTTTTTTTTTGTCTGCTCTAGAAATATTTCTATATTCTAGATGTGTTATTCTCATTATTATAGTGTATCCCCTGTATATTGTATAGACTTGGGAACACAGATTAGCTCAAACTCTGATTACCATATAAATTCAGGAATCTGAGTGTGTATAAGACTCATGAAACACACAGAAAGTTAGCATAAGATTTGAGTACCATATAAGTCCAGGAATTTGAGTGTATGCATTACTGTACCATATGATGAAGTTGAACGGGAAAAGAGATGGAGCATCTGCCTGGAAGACAGGGGGGAGAGAGGAGGGAAAGAGGAGGGAGGCGCTTTTAAGCAAAGAGAATAAAAGATTAGCAGTTTGGTCAGGTGGGGTGCACATTTGGACAGAGCCTGAGTGAACCTGTACCCCGTATACTTTTAATTTCACATTTTTTATTTCAGCGCTAAAACATTACAAGCAAAACATTAAACCATATTGAAACAACCCTTTAATTCCATACAAAACAGTGTAACATTGTTCACAATTATACCCGACAGCAAATGGCAAGGGTACATGTATTATGCTACATTATGTGCGCATTTGTTATCTTAATTCTTGTGTAAAACCTTTAAAAAAAAATCTAATCTATATTTAGCCCACTTAAGTGTTAATAAATTAAATTGATCACAATATTCACAGCGTGGTTTAAATCATTCTTTTGCAGTTTAAGGGTCTGTACTTGAAACCGTCAACAAAACAGCAGGATGGGATTGCCTCCACACTGCTCTCCCAGACCGTTCCCCAGTACGTGAAATACTAACGTACAAGTGCAGCCGGACCGGCTATCAAAACAAAAAGCAGAGAAGCGAGGGAGCGTGACTTCATTCTCTGCTCAGGACGCCATTACTCCACTACATCTTTACATAATAAAGCTTTTGTATTTATGTTCTGGATGTCGAGTTCAGCCCCTTTAGATCACTATTCTGCCACCACAGCAAAGTTATCAAACTGAGCCAGTTCAAATGAGTGTGTTCCTATGGCTGCCCAGCCATTCTTTGGTGTCTCAACCATAGCCTTCTTCCACAGTGGGTATCCATTTAGCAGCCCTGACGCATACGGACCCTAAAGGAGAGAGGGATCAAAGTGACAAGTTACAGGAAATGGGTTTACTACGTACACTTACCAACTTTATTAGACACAGTATGACTTTATAGACTATCTGCTTGCTCATGCTGATGGTCAGTCACATGGATGTGACAAAAAAAAAGCGTGCAAATGTGGCTGAGGGGTTCTGCTACCATGTGATTACATCGTAACCCACATTAACAAGTTAGCCTGGAAACCAGCTGAATCTGCAAGCCCATGTTTCATTTGCTATGGCCCCCCCTCCCATTCAAACAGAATTCCAGCCAAAGAGAAACTGGACGGACCAATTACAACCATTTATCTCGCATTGGGCGGGTTTAAGACAATGACAAAAGAGCGTGTTGATGGAATGATGCAACTGCCATTCTCTGTCCAGTGCAACACGGCAGGCTCACTAAACTCAGGTCAAACTGTCAAAGTAGGCGCTGCTGATCGACTATCAATCAAGATTCTGCTACTCTATTGCATATTTCTCGCCTTAATTCTCTCAGAAACACATTTTAGTGTACCGAAATTTTGAAAAAGTTTGTGACCCAGGTGTCATTTTTTTTCCTGCTTCAAAAACGGGCCGAGCACCGCCCCAAATTGCATGCACCACTCAGCGCCACGTTGTTTGCGATGCCCTGATTGGCTGTAGGTCATGTTCGTTGCTCCGATTGGCTGTAGGAAACCACCCTGACACTCCACCTTCACGCCACTGGTCTCTCTCTGCTGTAATGCTCTTTGCTCTTTATTTTTTATTTATATCTTTATTTTTAACTTAATAGATACTGTGTACATATAATTATACTTATATTGTTTATACCTATACTTATATTGTTTAATATTCCATCTAAAGAATGTGTGACGTGCACCAACACCACCAAAACAAATTCCTTGTATGTGTTAAAAAACGTACTTGGCAATAAAACCCTTTCTGATTCTGAGGTCACGTGCGTTGCTCTGATTGGCTGTAGGTCATGTTCGTTGCTCTGATTGGCTGTAGGTCACTTTCGTTGCTCTGATTGGCTGTAGGTCACGTTCGCTGCTCGTTGATTGGAGTGTCAGTACAAAACCTTTCCAAACATTAAGAAGCTAAAGTCTCCACTTACTTCCACAGTCAGTGATAAGGTGTTCCAACCATATGCTAGGGTACCAGACTGTCCCTCTGCAAGTACTGTCTGTCCAGCTGTTGACAAAAGAAAAGAACAAAACAGTCTATTTTTAGGAAGTCAGAAAGTATTGAGAGACGGACTAACACTTGGCTGTTTTTTTGTCTTTCCACGGCATTTTTTGACAATAACAAACACAGAATATTGCCTGCCTTATTTTTTAAATGTCTACCCAAAAATCGGAGAACATTTTTCTATTGAAAGATTTCCTCATTATTGGTCTCCATAATAAAAATGTGTACTACTGACCGAGATCATTGGTAACTTTGTATGTGCCATCTGCAAACACCCAGAAGAAGACTCCTTTAGCGCTGCGGACTGACTGGCCTCCTTTATCCACCCTGGCTGCTATGAACACACCACCGGTCTTAACGCTCTCCATGAAGACATCACATACAACCGTCAGATTCTGCCTGTAACAGAACAGTGAGTTGGTACATTGGATAGAAATCTGGCACACTCCTGGATTTTAGACCGTTAAGTTAGCATATGTATATGCCAAGTTATATTCTCACTGGGACACCAGCGCTGAAAATGAACACTATGAGGTCAGTATTTTCCCTGGGTTCGTCAAAGACTTTTGCATATTTTGCGGAGGGGTTAAGGGGTCCTCCCTCAATTTTTTTTTTGTGATTTTCAATAGAAATAAATCATCAATTTCACATCCTTTTGGAGCATTATTATCACCATATCTGTGTCTCAAACGCTGGAAAAGCTAGAGCAGATAGTAAATAAATAACACTCAAAAAGCTTAAAGACAACAGTCGCTGAAGAAGTCCACTGTAGACCAAACTACAACCATTAGATCTGAGCGTCATTTAGTTAGTATTGATGCTCACACTGATTTGAAATTTAATTTGGCTTAGGTGGTGCCAAAATCAGCATTGGCTGCACCTAAGCCTTATAATGGTGGGATAAACTCTGGAGGTACTTAAAGGTACATCCCCTCACCACTGATAGTCTCCTATTACACTGATGGTCTGGTCAGCATCAGCCACCCATGTGATGGGTCTCTCAGTCAGAACCTGTCGTAAGGTGAAGACGTGAGGCCCAGGGTCGGTCATGTTGATGTAGTACTCAAACACTCCCGTCTGGTCAGCAAAGTCTGGAGCTTCTGAGAAGGAAGGGGTTGCTACATGAGGTTGGATACACAGATGGAGAAGATGGAGACTATTAAGGCCTTGTTTCTTCCATTTTTTTCCCCAAAGATAACAGTACAGAGTTCAAGAATAATATAAAACATTGACAAAAATAAATTTGAGAAAGCTCAGTTTGAACTATGGCCCTGTCTTAATATGTACTAACTTTTCACAAATAAGAGCTTTTCTGTATTAAACATATATACATACTTTATTAATACAAATCTTTCCAAATGATTTAACTCTCTGGTTTCACTTTAGTAAGCCAACAAAACCTCATCTATTGCACTTAATGTGTAATATAAGTGAGGTTGTAGTTTGATCCTGTACAATTATTATTTTTCCTTAAAGTGCCCATATTATGCTCATTTTCAGGTTCATAATTGTATTTTAAAGGTTGTACCAGAACAGGTTTACATGGTTTAATTTTCAATAAACATCATATTGTTGTTGTACTGCACAGCTCTCTCACTGCTGCAGATCCTCTTTTCACCTGGTCTCTGTTTTAGCTACAGAGTGAGACCTCTTTTCTTCTTCTGTACTACCTTTGATTGCACTTGCACATGCTCAGTAGCTCAGATGTAGATCATGTCAGCTAGCTAGCTCCATAGACAGTAAAAGAAAGGCTGTTTCTCCACCTTCAGTCAGTTACAAGGCAGGATTAGCTGGGAGACTTCTTCTAAATGAGGGCGCACATGGAAGTAGTTCTTTTGGAGATTATGGTGAACTAATGTGTGTTGTAGCAGTGCTTTGCTACTGAGAATGAGGTAGCATGCTAGCATTAGCATTAGCGTTAGAATGCTGACGCTAACGCTACGAGCTAACGGTTGCAGTTAGCCAGCTTGTTTCAGCTTGTGACGTCACAAGCCGTGTCGATTTTGACCAGCTGACCCAGAGACTGAAGACAGGACACATTCAGAAACTGTATCTCACTCAGAACAGCATGGATGGATTTTTTTCAAAGTTTGTATGCGTGGGGAAGCACCAGAGACACAAAAGAACACCCCAAATCCCAGAAAAAGTGTTTTTTTCATAATATGGGCACTTTAAAGAAATGTCCTTATCATTTCCTTATCTGGTATATCAGAATTGCATGATATCGCAAGAGTTCAATGACCAAACTTGTAAATAATTGGGGTTGTGTATATGCCATACTTACGAACATTAAAGTTGTCCTTGTAGAGTTTAGGGAAGCGAGCAGAGGGAGGGCAGTCAGGGTAACTGCCTTTCTGTCCAGTTGTAATTGTGGTTAATGTGTAAACCTCATCTTCAGCAAGGTTTAGGGTCAATGATCCATCTAAAAGCTGAAAGCATCATAAAGACGTAAAAACTGTGTTAAAGTTGTTGCGTGGTGCCAACATGTCTTGTACGAAGAATCTTCCCTCTTGAATCTCTGAACTGCCTCTTTTACCTTCAGTGGAGTTAGTTTCTCAAAGAAGAAGGGCTTTTTTGTCTTGAAGTTAAACTGTGATCGCCATACTTGGAGTTCCTTAATGGAGGCCTAGGAAAAATAAATAACCTAGAATGAGACAAACACATCACTCACTAATTTTAAACAGTGTGATGACGACCTCAGAGGAACTTACAAAGGACCCCTTCAGCTGGAAAGTTGCATTCTGGGATGTCACATTGAAGGGAAGGAGTGGAGGTCGTATGCACACTGAATGATCACGAGTCTGTAAAGGAAAAGGGGAAAAACATTGAGAAATTTCAGTGGTTTAGTGTAACCGTATTTAATGCATCTGCTACTTTGTGAGCATATGAAACAAAAATAATACAAGAGGCTCCACAGCAGCTTAAACATGACAGCGACGCTTGATTTCAACACTGAAAACTAAAAATATTCTGTACAGCTACACCCTTAAGAACTTTATAAGATCTTTTTTTTTTTTAAATACGGATTTCAAAGTATACAACCAGAAGATGAAAACATTGGAAGCAAAAAGGAAAAAACCAAAACAGGACAGCCCAACTTGCCATGGTTTCTATGACAACAGTGAGGTTTCCTTTCCCGTCAGTCAGGGCTACATAGCTTCCACCTTGGGCCAGATGTCCAACAGTTTGCAGGTAGGTCCATCCTGGCTGGGTGAACTGAGTGGTGTGGGCTATAAGGAAAACAATACAGTGCAAAATTGTAACATTTGCTAATTCAACCGTTTCGGATAACAAAGAGTAAAAACAAAACAGCTGTTTGACATGATATTCTTTCACAACCAAAGAGTCATCTCTTTAAGAGCCACAACAATCAGTCAGAGAGCCCCCATAATTGTCAACTATCAATCTAAATCACTCACTCTAACAAAAAAATATAAACTCAAAAGTTAGCTTTTCATATCACTTCTCTATAGGTTCAATTTAAATGAGGTCATTTCTGTGTCACGTCAAACATGTGGCCCATCCCACATGGGTTCCCAAAACACACGTCAAACAGAAAACCTGTACAGAAAGGCACTTTCTTGCAACATATACTGAGCCAAAAGAAAGACACCAAACAAAGAAATGGTCCTGCAATTGTGCAGAATAGCAGAAAGAACCCTTTTTCTAAAATCCTAAATTTGTTTCCCAATAAAAGGGTTTGACTTCCATGTTTTGTATGGGAATATCTAACTCAACCTTGTACAGTGACCATGTGTTAGTAAGTAAACCCTTAAATTCTGCTAGTAGAAACCCCATTTATTTCATAAAAGGTAACAGGGGAGTGGCAGGTAGGTGGAAGGCTAAACATCTGTGTGCAGTGTGGCCTTGTGGCTACATGGTGTGTGATGACGCATGAGCCGTTGAGACACAGGGGACACTGACTGACAGTAATCACTGAGTGTAAACATGGGAGAGCAACATGCATTCCCACAGTGCTGGTAGTCACTTGTATGCATTATCAAATCATTTGACAGAAGTCAAAGCAGAAAGTGACAGAAAATGAGGGAAGAGAGACAGGCAATAACATGCGACAAAGGTTCCCCAGCCATGTTTTGTGCCTTAACCCAAAAGCCACATGGACGCCTCTCTGTTAAGGCTTGTTAATAGCTACGTTACTGTTACAAGCCAGGCTGCATTTCCTTAGAACCAGAGGTTTGCGAACCACCATTCAGAGCCACAGTTCTGGCAAACTGACAGTACAAAAGCAACTCAAAACTCTCCTGCTCATAATTTGATATGCGTGACAATTGAAAATTGAGAGCATTGCATCATGATCTTGTAAATTCACAGCTTTATTTTTTAAATGAGCCGCACATCTGAAAGTTCTCCTTGTTGTTTGCTGCATTTGTAAGCACACTTCTTGTATTTGTATTTGAAATACAGTAAATGTGTTTTACCTGTGATCCAGATAGGAGACTCCACCACATAGTTGCCGCTCCAGGGCTCCTCTGCTGTCATCAACCCGTCTCTGCCGAAAGGCAGCTCGTCGTAGTAGCTGGCCACCAGGTTCCAGGAGATGGTACTGGAGGAAGAACACCAGACATCAAGCAGACAGCTGCACACAGAGGCTTCACCCAGGCTTTCCCTGCATAGTTACAGTCACTTCTATACTCACCATGGTATCCGATTCTTGATTTTTACACCTTAAACATGAAGTATTTTCTCTTTTGTTTGCTTTAAACTGATAAATAAAATAAACGGATTCAAAACTATAAAAAGTTCAAACTTTTGGTAAGACATGGCTGAGGCCATGTCTATAATGCATTATAATCTGCTTAGAGCAATTTTATAATTATAGTTATAAGCACTCATAAATATTTATACTGCTTTATAACAATAATCATAACACATTATTCAATATTTTATAATGACTTCTAAGGGCAACTGTATCACAATACTTCATAACTGTTGATCATTCGCTGACTTTTTTGGCGTCACCAGCATAGCTACACTGACACCTATGTCGTTATCATAGCAACCCATGAAGATAGGTTGGTGATGTCTGGACACACAAATCCGATCTGATTATTTGCTTATAAAGGAGGAGTTGCAGAGTTCGCCTAGACCGGCGGGGGAGGGTGTGTATCCACAGTCACGGCATGCCCCCTCCCTATCTCTGCAGCTCTTAGCTATGCTGTTATAGTTTAAGACTGCCAGGGACTTCCTTTGACACACTGAGCTCCTCTCTCGTCTCACTTTTCATCTGTGTGCAAATGCTTGTTACTAACCTAGCTCTGGGAGCTTATTCCCCGGAGCCCTTATGTTTTCTCGCCCCACAGTTTTCCATGGATTAGAGTGCCACCTAAATCATGGTTGCAGCTGTCGCCGTGGTCCTGCTAGGTGCCCTGCTATGCCCTGATACGTCCTGCTATGCGCTGCTACGCCGTGCAGTGTCCTGCTACGCTGTGCAACGTCCAGCTACGCCCTGCAGTGCCCTGCTACGCCATGATTACAACTACTACCATTTCTAGTCACTGTTCCATTATCTTTATTGTGACTATTATTGCCACTATCCATCACACCCCCAACCAGCACCGTCAGACACCGCCTACCAAGAGCCTGGGTCTGTCCCAGGTTTCTTCCTAAAAGGAAGTTTTTCCTCGCCACTGTCACACTAAATGCTTGCTCTTGGGGGAATTACTGGAATTGTTGGGTCTTTGTAAATTATAGAGTGTGGTCTAGACCTACTCTATCTGTAAAGTGTCTTGAGATAACTCTTGTTATGATTTGATACTATAAATAAAATTGAATTTGAATTATAACAGGGCAGACAGTCTGTCTTAACGATCCAATTTAAGAAACAAATTAAGTTAATGTAGCCTTAAAATAGCCTTATAATCACATTACAATGCATTAAAATAGTGATAGTGCATTATACAATGATTACAATGTATAATAACTGAGAATTATATGATCCTTGCAAAATAAGTATCAGTGAGTGACCAGCTATTATGAAGTGTTATGATCTTGTGATTACAAGTCCTTGTAAAATGCTGTAAAGTGTGTTATGTTGATTGTATAACATTATGAATATTTAGGAGTGCTTATTACTATAATGATACAGTGCTATAAGCAGATTATAACACACATTGTAAACATGGGCTTCATAGAAAGTGTTTCCGAACTTTATTTTTTAATTTTCTTGCATAGGTTAAAAATGAATGGCTGGAGGAATTGAAGTTATAATCCATCCTAATGAAATAAACACATTTGGTCAGAAATGCTCATTTCTTTACAACAATGTATTGCTTTTGTATTTACTTACGAAGTCATGAGTCCGTTGACGTAGTTCTGGTTGAGGATGCGAGCCCAGCAGCCTCCTCCCACCTCATCGTTGAAAGTGCTGTAGTCCTCCGACGACCACAGCTTCTTCTTAGTCTTTACAGCCTCCATCACTGTGTTGGTGCCTGGGTAGTGGGCCCTGCATGACACACATACAACCCACAAGGAAGTTCAGAAAACATCTGGCTCTCAAAAGTTATGAGATAACACATCAGTGACTGAGCATAAACTAGCATGTAGTCAGATGGTTTAAATAAAACCTATAGGAACGAGTAGTGCAGCTACACTGTGCAATGTACTGAAGCTTTACATACGGTCACTTACTGTACTGTCTGGCTAATATTAGAGGTGATAAGAAATCAATACTTTCTGTCCAACATATCAAAGAAGTAGTAAGTATCAAAAGTACTGAAAGTTGGCAATAATGCTTTGTCGTATTATTTTGTCTCGTTTGATTTGATTATACACCATCGTAATTAATGAAATATCATTTCATTTAGCCAAGTGCCTATTTTGTTAAATGAAGACAGGTATCCAAAAATTGAAATACTGAGGTCAATACTGTTAGAGATGTTTGAAAATTAAAAAAAGAAGAAGCTAGTAATATATCTGCCTATATTTGTCTAACATAAATAAGCATTTGTGATAAGAATCCCTTGAATTTGGTTACTAAAGAATTTTGATCCAGATATGTAGTGATATACAGTTATACACATTTATACAGTTGACAAAAACATGTGCTCTCTGGTGAACAAACCATGTAACAGAGACACTGTTTCAGAATTATTTTAAACATATCTTTGATATTTCGATATGGACATGCAACTGATCAGAAATCTGTCACAGAAAATATGATTGGTGCTTCTCTAGTAGCTTACAAAACACAAAACAGATGGAAGAATACGAGCAGATCCTCATGCACACACATACAAAACAGAAGTGCTGTGACAATAGGCATATCAGTTTTATTAGAACTGTATCATACCATGCAGGTGAAGACTAATGACTACAGATTCAGTACTTGCGTATTAACCGTTGAGTATTTCAATCAAGTTAGAGACAGATTCTACAAGCTAATGTTACGCCGACTGGCAACAGAGGCTGTGTATGCAAAGGCCACGCGAGGAGGAGGAGGAGGATGATGATCCTACCCTATCACATCTACAGCTCTGCTGAGCTCTGGGTCTAGCAGCAGAGACAGGGCAATGGGCTCCCACAGGTTGTCACTGGCTATGATCCTGACACTCCCCAGACCACTCTTATCCAGAGTGTACCGCAGCAGCTGGTACAGCCAGTGACAGTCACACAGGAAGACAGAGAGCAGAGGAAGACAGTATTTCACTTTAGAGTATTTGCTGCGACCATGTAAAACTAAAAAACTTTGGAAATAAAGAAAACTGACTTTAAAGCTGATTTAATGGATTTGGCCACTTGTGGGCAGCCAGACGAGCTGAAAACACAGCATCTGAAATATTATCTTTTTAAGTTGATATGGCTAATAGGGCTGCACAATGAGGAAAATGTGTGATATGGTTGTTGAATATCCCGATAACGATATTACTTGTGATAAATCGATATTAAAAGTGTACACAGCTCTGCATTTCTGTTGATTTCAGTATTCTGCTAAAATACAACACATTGCTTGTTGAATTTAAAACAAAGGAAAGGAAATAATTTCCAACTCTTTTATTGAACATTGAATTGAATATAAAAGTCAGCACTGAGTTACATTTTAAAGTACAGTTTTCTACTGATATTCTCTTTCAACTAACACAAAAAGGGTTAGTCTTTCGCGACATGTCGCAGCCTTTCATGATGCCTTTATGGCGCCAGCTGATATTGCAATGACGATAAAAAAACATATCGTGCAGCCCTAATGGCCAACCGGTTTGAAAACTGTTGACTATTTAAACATCTTGCAGACACAGAGCAACAATTGTATTTATTCATTCATTCATTCATTCATTCATTCATTCATTTCTAGTGATCTTTCTGGGCAACTGACAAAAGTCCAATATTCACTCAGAGAACTATCCACCAACTCCTGAGAACATTTAAAATGTAGCTGCTAAATGCTGCTCTATGTTCACCAGCTAGTCTCTAACTGTGTCTGCCATCTGGGCAGGTGGTGTACGATGGGTTTATCAAAGCTTTTTGCAGAAAACGGCTGCTTGCTGCGACAGGAAATTAGGTTCATGAGAACAGAGCTTGTGGGCTGAAAATCAAAAAACAATGACCTAAGGAATGTAGCCAGCTATCATGTGATTTACATTTTGAAATTACTAGATTTCCACGATTCTGCAGTAGCATTTAGAACACCTAACGACAGCCTACATGTAACATGATACACAAATCAGGCATATGATTGGCAAAGGTCCAAAAAGCAGGAAAATATACTGAGCGCCTGCATCTAACCGCGCACAATTACTACCACGCCCTGCGTCCGCTCTGTGTGTCTGCCTGGCAGACTGTGTATAAAATGGCCAATTTAACATGCCAGTCCTCAATGAAACAGTGGCATGTGTCAACTTGCGTGTGCTAAGTTTGCACTAGCAGATTTTACAATGTTCCGAACACTGGTTTCAACAGTTTTTTCTACTTCTATATATGTATATATATGTGTATATGTATATCTGCTTCAGGCAGGCACGGTACTGCAGTGTTTACATTGCATACACTGCTACATGCTAATACCAGAGAAAGCTGTAATCTTGGCTGCAAATGTTTGTTATTTTCTCCCCACTTTCGGATCACATGTCTGGTTGTGTAATAATTGGTTAAGAAGCTTTTATTGGTGATTTTTCACAGTATAAAGTCCTGCAGTATACTCTGTTGCGATCAGTCTCCACCTGCAATGAACTGTAGACAGGCAGTGACAGCAGAGCACAGATGCAGAGACTCCCGAGAGCCAGAAACGCTGCAACAGAGCGTCTTAGACACAGTGGGAATACAGGGGCAGCAGCCATGGCCAGTATGAGAAAAATAAAGTGTCATACAGTATTTTCTGAGAGCAGAGATGCAGAGGTGGATGTTGCGATTTTAGGAATCAATACTGGATAATCAATCTAAAAAAATATGAATCAGATAATTGATTTTTCTGCCCAACCCTAGTGATTGTCTGCGGATTTGTCACTATGAGCGACACCTTTCACCGTACACATACTGTAGTAAAACATCAAAATAACCAGCTTTAAAATCTTAAGACAAAAAGCAACATTGTCTTATTTTTTTCTACATGATAGCAGCAATATACTGTACAGTTAAATACATCAAAATGTTTAGTGGTAAAAATGTCATGCTTAAGAGGAAAAGACTTTTCCATGCATATGGTACTAATTAGGTGCGGCACAGATGTAGCTTACCAATCTTCAAATCCAACAGAAAAAAAACAGCCACAAACATTCATTTTCGTCAGTAAACTCACAGCACATGGTTGAAACCCCAAACCTTTACATTGTAATTTCACTGACATTGGGTAAAATGCAGTGCCTGACTTGGACCAAAAATGTATTATAATATTTTGTTACATTATTATTGCTCCGGCCATGGGCTGCACACTGGATCTGGAGACTGGATGTGAAAGACGCACTTACGGAGCTGACGGTACTCAATAAGAAGTAAGGGTACTCATGTGGAAATAAATCAGAAGTGACTCAGTACCGGCCCATTTCCGGCACTGGTCAAATGAGTGATTATGCAGTAAGCATTTGTAAATTGTGCCACCTCTGTGTGTGACCTCAAGTCAACTGTACTTACCCAATCACCTCAACAGAAGCATTTAGGTATGGGTCAACCATTATAGAATTAGCGATGCTCCAATCACCATCTGCTGCGATGATGCCAACACCAGTGAGACCAACTTTATCCAGTGTGTCCCGGAGCACCTTGGCAACAAAGAAATGTTCTCAGAGGAACCCAGCTAAAACGTAAAATCCTCTCAACCACTCAGATTCAAATGTTGGGACACAACTCCATGTTGGTGGCTGTTTTTCTCCTTTAATTTACTGTTTAGGCCAAGCTTACCCATAATGCTCATTTGTCGATCAAATAAATGACAAGACATTTCAAGATAGGAGGTTAGACTTACCTTGATGTACTTGTTGTCATAGTTTCGCTCATTCCATATCTGAATAGATGAAAAGTGAATTTTAGTTACACAGCAAACCTGGCCAGGTTCATTTGGAATCTGCAGCTGAAACAAATCCCTTAAGCAGCACTAGTTCAATTTCTTCATGCAAAAGGGTTAAATGCCAATTCATTTTGTTGCATTGTGTAACTGCACCCGGATATTTACCCGGAACATTGTCACCAAGTTACAACTTGCGCAGTATTTTCATAGCTGGCCATTATTCCTATTTGTTATTTGTTTTCAACCGGTCTGACCCTCTGACTGCTTACGCTGGTCACGGTGTTTATGGAGCTCAGCTATTAACCTGATCACAGATTAATCTCGGTTGTTAGTTATTACATACATTACACAGGCCCCAAATATACACACATGCTCAAACAGGACCTATACATGCACTGATGGAGAGATGTCAGAGAGTGAGGGGGGGGGGGGTGTGCCCATTAAAGGCGAGCAGTTAGGGGTTCAATGCGTTGCTCAAGTGCACAAGTCCACACTCCATACTTGGTCCAGCCATCCTCCGGTTCCCAAGCCAAGTCCCTATGGACTGAGCTACTGCCACCCAATGTTGGTCTACTTATTAAAATAAAACCCAAGTTGTACCTTAGCCACACAACCGCAGTCTAAACAGGGTAAAACGCAACAGAGAACACAAGAGACAGTAAACAAGGAAACGGGGACTAAATTAACACAATAAAACAGGAAAAAAAACAGGAAAAAAAACAACCCAGGGAGGGCGGAGGGCGGAGGGGGTCCGGATGGGGAACGAACAAAAGTCAACCCAGGGAGGGCGAAGGGAGGACAGGGGAGGAAAAACAGGAGCGCTGGAACAGGCAACAGCGGGGCTCGGGAGCTGAGGGCAGCTGGGCTCGGGGACCAGAGGCTGAGGGCAGCGGCAAAGGAGGAACCCCTCTGGCGGCCGAGCAGGACGGCCAGGGCTGAGTGTCACTGGAGGCTGGACAGGCAAAGGATCAGCGGGACTGGAGCCAGGCGATGGGACAGCTGGGCTGGAGCCAAGCTAAGGCTGCCCAAACGTGGGATGGGACTGCAAAGATTAACTTGTTAGGTAGCCAGCAGCAGCGCTGGGTCTAACCTGTGTAACCTGATCCGTTGGGGATGCCGAGCTGTCCTTGGTAAGTGCGTTGTGCAACAGTAATAATCATCCGTGCAAAACACACTGCACTGTATATAGTTACATGGATTTAAAAAAATGTAGTAAGCGAGTTACTCGTTTCAGCCGGAGCATAGAGCTTGAACAAGAATGAGATTCAAAGTAAATGAGTACACACCCCAACATAGTGAATGTCCAGGTCATGGTACTGCTTGGCACCAAGGATCCAGTTCACCACGTATGCCGCAGTGATGTCTGGGTAATCATAGGGCCAGTTCTTACCATGGCCCACCCAACCAGGAAATGCCCAGGGCAAACCTACATGAAGACACACAACAGACAGACACATGCAAGGGTGAAGATGCATTGTTTACCACCAACATAATATCAATGTCAAACTAACGGCCTCAACAACGCAGTGCCGTTTTTATTCTGGATGCCCAGTAATACCATGGTGACAGTGGCGCATGCAGATGCGGTGGCTAGTAGCTCCCATGAACTTTACTACATTTTTGCTTAGTTGTCTTTTCGCCTGTTACTGAAGAACATAACATATAGCTTATATGGTAAATCCAACTGGGTGTTGTATATTTGCATAGGTAATTAAGTCATAGTTCGACATTAATCAATGTCAGTTTAAACAGCTGCTTGTTTGAGCTTACAGAATACTTTCTTACCTATAAGTGTGATATTTGGGTTCCTCTTCTTGGCCTCTTTCATTAGCCACCACTCATACCCTCGGAAGTAGTTCTCATCATTCTCATAGTGCATGTGTGAGGGCTCCGTTCCATCTTGGAAAAGATAACAAGACAACAACATTTTTTGAAACTCAACCGCAATAAGTGAGTTAATCATTGGCCTAGACTCTATTACCCACCACACCCACGATTTCACACTCAACATTGATGGCTCCATCGTCACCCCCTCTACCCAAATCCGCAAACTTAGAATCATCTTTGACCCCACACTTTCGTTCCTGCCCCACGTCAACCAAAACTGCCTTCTTTCACCTCCGTAACCTTGCCCGCCTCCGACCCTCACTGTTACTTACTGCTGCAGAAACACTCAGGCATGCATTTGCAACATCCAGGCTTGACTACTGCAACAATATCCTCTACCACAAACAAAGTCCTCAATAAACTTCAGGATGTACAGAACTCTGCTGCCCACCTACTTACCGGCGCCGAGTACCCTCACATGACCACATCACCCCAGTCCTCCATGAGTTCCACTGGTTCCCAGTTCAACACAGGATAAACTTTAAGAGTCTACTCCATACCTACAAAGCCCTCAACAACCTGGCATTTCCCACTATTTTCTAGCAATTAATAGGTTGACATATTAATCAATTAATATATATATATTTAAGTTGTGGAGTTAGGCTACCACATAACACTCACCAGTAGTCTGGGCATCTCCTCCAATCTCCACCTTCAGTATGTGCAAAGAGGCTCCGAAGTGTGGCTGAAGACGGGAAAAAGGCTTTACAGTTAGCTAGTTCCCAAGTCCTAACTTAACGTCACTTTAAATGAAACTGTATGAATGACTTGCATCGTATCATACCTTAAAAAGGTAGTCCAATATCTGGCTGCGGTAAGGCTCTGCATAATTTACTAGTAAACGAGACGTCGCCTAAAGGAAGTAGACGAAATGTTAACGTACAGGCTTACGTGCAGTTTAGTGTCACAAATTATTTTCCAAAAACTGAGTGTACCAAATGATGAGGGTCTTATTTGAGACAGGTTAAGGTTACCCAGACAGCAAGCCAACATTGAATAAATATTGATTTTCCATCTGAATCATCATTATGGTTGATATTGAAATTTCAATGCAAAATAAATGTTGAATCACCATTACCATATCGATGAAACCTGACGTTATTAATGTTGATGGCAACAACATTGGAACAACATTGATCTATTGTTATCTTTATGATTGATTAAGCATTGATATTTGGTTTACCGGGCGATATTGCCAATGTGTTGAAGGGTCATTGATTTAGAGTTGACCGTGAGATCATCAGGTGGTAGTACCAATGTACTGCACCGGACACATCTCATTTCTGGACTCTTGGGACCCATACGATCAGGTAAGCTTGTAATGTTAAATATGAATGAATTGTACCAAATCAAATACTGTTACTTGTTAACATGATGGTTAGTGTCCATCATGCGTTTGGATTATGCAAAAGACAACTTTTAAAAATAGCTAATGTTAACTAGCGTTAGCCACCATTAGCTAGCGTAAACTAGCAGTAACTAGTCTTAGAATATGATACAGATGAAGTTGGAAATGTTTTGGCAAGGAAGTGATTGGATATGACTGAATTTCCATTTGTAGTTGCATTATAGCTTTTGGATTTTGCTGAGGACAACTTTTAGAATTAGGTCATGTTAGCTAATGCTAGCTAACCTTAGCTAGCGCTAGTCTTAGCATAAAAATCTATTTTGAACTGATGACGTGACAGTATTTGTTGCTCTAATGGTGTTGTAATGTGTTTGTAGAGAAGAAAATGCCATGCCGAGAGGGAAAAAAAGATCACTTGCAGGAGGGACTGAAGCAAGTAAAAAGGTAACCTTCGTGTGTGTGTGTGTGTCCTGGGGGGGGAGGCCTCAGAAATTTTCCTCATAAAAGGTGTTACTGCAAGCTGATCCTTTTTGCCTCCCTTTAATTCGAATAAACCCATGCACATATTCTTGGGCAATTTTGAAAAGTGATTTGAATGTAGGGAGAACATGATAGGCTAGCCTACAACACTGGACAAATTGCCTTATCCTAAGCCTAGGCTACTGAATTTGTTTCCAAGTGTGCATATGTGGGTGTTCTGTTTAACTTAAAGGCTCATTTTTTTTCACCCAATTTACTTTTGCCCAGGCTGTGCAACAGTTGCTGCACTATGCGCCAGACAGGGCAGGTAGGACTGGACGGCAAACCAGTCAGACGTGAGAGGACCGTGAACTGTAAATATGCTAAAGAGGACAAATAATGAAATAAGTGGCTAATAAAATTAATTTGTTTTTACCTTAAACAGTGTGGTGTGGTCAGTGTTTTAGGCTAGGCTATAGGCATACAAGCTTTCAAATGTTCCGTCACTTTTTAACATCCTGGCCGTAGATAAAGCAGGATATTCATTACAGGCTATTTCATTTAGGGCATTACATTTTCGTATGCCTAGCAATACTTTTCTGTGGCTTAATAATGATTGAAATTCCACTGAAATCATATTGATCCTTAGTTCAGTTGAAATTTCAACATTGTTTCAATATTCCTGATAATTGAAATACCATTGAAATTCCGTTGATCTATGGACAGGATTTCAACGTTGTTTCAACATTAAAACAGGGTGCACAATTATGGAGCTATAACAGTGACAGTAACCTGTGGTATTGAAAATAAAAATTGGCACTGAAACAACAAATATTGGCACTGAAAAATGTTGAACTGAAATATAAAACCCAAACATTAAAAAGATATAATCTCACAATGCTATTCTTAGGGGTCCAAGCCCGAGTCTGCAAGAACGGGCAATAGCAAAGCTATGCAGTTCTTACAGCAGGGCTGTAGAACCCTATTGTTTTTCATTATTCTATCTATGAAAACACCAACTTTGCCATATCTCGGCCAAAATAAATGCTATCAACGCCAAACTTTAGATTCTTGTTTAGAAGGTCACCCACGCGTTTTACAAAAATTGGCCACTAGGGAGCGCTACAAGTACAAAAAGTTTATATCTCAAGAACCCCTCATCCGATTTTTACAAAATTTGTTGGGTACCATCTAGGGCCACTGAGGTCAACCCTAGAGTGGGGTACTGAGGGTCAAAGTGGGCGTGGCCTATGGGACCCACGTCTAAATTTACTACTTACGTTAACAACTTTAAATTTACAGGGTAGATATACAATGGGTCATGGACCACACCTACCAAAAAATACACATGTAGACCACTAGGTGGCGCTATAATGGTTTTTTTGCCTTTAACTCCCACATTACACATTAAAAATTCTTACATCGACGTGTTCCTTGAATCAAGCTGAATCACATGATATAGGCCACAAACCGCAAAACCAACTTTTTCGAACTCGTCCTAGGCCGTGTTCCAGATGGACGTGACCAAAACATCAGAGTTTGATGTTGATTCAATGACTTAATGACAATGGAGTGTTGATTTAACATAGTGTCAAAGACTGTTTGAAATCTGGGTGGGATTAAGGGTTGGGTAGCACAGGTGGTTCAGCAGGTTCATAATTAATTAAGAACATTGTATGACTATTTCAGGCAGCTAACTTTAACGTACGTTACGTCCTCCTGGAACATAACACCGTAAAGTTACCAGGAAGTAACGTTAGCCTAGATAAAAACTGACTGAACTCACCCCTCCGCCGCTCAAACCTCCAATTCCGTCAAAGACTCTCCCCAGACCTTCTTTATCATTCAGGAGATAAGTCTGAGACAAGCAGAAACTCAAAGACAAGCCGAGAAATAACACAGTCACCACCATCACTCGGTGCTCCATGCTGGTGAACTGGGAGTAGCGACTGTAATGCACGCTCACGCCTTCTGTAAGTCACATGACAATGCTGAGCAGTCACGTGGTCGCAAAAGAAATCACTGTTTTAATATTTCTTTTAAGATGTATATAAAACACCTTGTCCTTCCTTTAATTGACACCAAATAATGAAACTGTATAGTTTGGCAACTACCAATTACATTAATACAATACATTAATGTAATTGGTAGTTTGGCAACTATCATTTCCATTAATACAATGACAGTTTGCCCTTTGTGTGTATGTGAAAGCCCACTACAACATTTGAGATTTTCTCTAATACTCATTAAATAAATAAATATGCCTATGACATACATCCTCAAAATAAATAAACGAGGCAATACATATTTAAATGAATGTTTTCTTATTTAAAAACGGGCGTCTTTTAAATTATTACTTTTATTTATTTCAGGGCACTCTTATTTCATGAATCCACATATTTATTTATTTATTTATTGAATAACATTGACTTGTATTTATATAATTATATTTACATTTATTTATATATTTTTGCCTCATTTATTTATTTCAGGATGTATTTCATTGGCATCTTAAAATACATCCTGAAATAAATAAATGACGCAATAAATTTATAAATGAATAGGTTTTAATTATTATTTTTAAAAGATTATTTAGTTCAATTTCCTTCTCTTATTTATTTCAGGGGACTTTTATTTCTTAAGTCCGCATTTATGTATTTCAGGGGCCTGGAATGTCATAGCTCCACATTTATTTAATTATTTATCTATTTCATAATGCCACATTTATTTTACTCTGACTGTGTTCGAAACTTACGTGGTCTGTACATACTTCTACAGGTACAATCATAGACTGTTAATATTATGGGATGTAGCCATAGACTGTATAATACTAATAATATAGTCTATGGATGTAGCTAGTCTTCAGCACCCAACATTCTGGTGAGTTATGCTGCTTACATTTGTGCAACTAGCAGTGTATGTTGAATGTTATGTGTTGTGATACTACATGGAGGCTACATATTGTATATCAGTTTATCTACCTCTACCCGATAAAAACAGTTTAAATGGCTTTATTGGCCAATCTACCGTGCGTTTGTTTGTAATCTCTCAGTGCGGACTACCACACACTTCCGTTCCGTTGCGCGAAGATGCTCGTGTCGCTGGCGCGAGAGGGCCAACTCCATGGCAACGGGACACCAACAACACCTGCTGTAGACAGGCTAATATGGAGGAGCCGAGGATTGAGAAACTCAAACTGTCACCTAAAAAAGTTTTTATCAACAACATAGACTCATACGCTTCTAAATATATTGCCAAGGTAAATATACTTCAATGTGGAATATATGAATAGAGTTAGTTAAGCTGTAGCTAACGTTAATGTGAGTCAGCACTGCAGTTATTTTAACGTTAACGTTAGCTACGTGGGTTGTAGAGTAAAGATGATGAAATGCAGCTAACGTTAACGTTAGCACACACACTGATAACATGTTTGTGGACAACTCTGGTCAGCAACATAAACGAGTATACGAATTTATCTTTTCTGCAGTTGTTGTGCGCATGTGTGGCCGAAGCACCTGTTGATTCTGATGGAGAGATAAAGACCGAGGAAGAGGAGAAGAGGGAGACATCAAACCGCGGCGGGGAAGCAGCTTTTCACGTTGTTGGAACAGTTTCCGACAAATCTGACGACAACAGGCCATATGTCCTGGAGGAGTATTTAGTAAGTACTTAATCAATCAAAAGCTCTCCAATAGTTGTGTATGCCTACTGCAACGCTGCAACGCATTCTCATCAACGGATTCGTGCAAAATCAGTATGAACATATTAATCTACTTAATACGGTGGCCCTGAAGTGCAAACCACGACAGCAAATCCCACAACATGATGGCATTGGTGAGACTGAAATGGAAAAGGTAGGTACACATTATATTGCTTGTGTGGCACATAGTATATTTTGGGGTATTTTACACTGTTATTTTTTATTTTATGTATTATTAAATACAAAAATGAACGATACCGCCATTTAACTTATTTCTTATCAAGGCACGAGTTTGTCCCAGCCACTGAAGATCAGCTGGACTGACCGTTTTTTAATTATTTCTTTCAGGTGGGTAAATGTCTCCAAAGCACTTTTACATGCGTTTTAGTAAAGTAATGTTAGTCCGTCTGTTGTGTTTAATCTACTATTGTGCTTCGTTAAAGGAAATGCCTGTCATTCATTATACTAGTGTAGCTAGTTCCCTGGGGATTTGGGATTAAATAACACATAAAAAAAAAAAAAAAAAAATCACGGTGTCAAATAACCCCAAAAATATACTGTGTGCCACACAACCAATCAGGAAGAGAATCAGTGTCCAAAACGTACCTATCCTTTCCGTTTCAGGCTCACTAATGCTGTCGTGTTGTGGGATTTGCTTTTGGGTTGTGTGATTTGCTGTCATGGTTTGCACGTCAGGGCCTCCGTAACTTAAGGGTCAACTTAAATCCAGGAATTCTGACATTTCTTTTTGACGTTTTGTACGTATGCAAGCAACTTGACAGGGAGGAGCTCCTTTCAAAGCTGATGGACTGTGATGTTATCATCTACAACATTAGCCAGCACGCTGATCAGCTGGAGGAAGCCCTCTGGGCTGTTTCAGGTAAGGACTTCTCTATTGGCTGGTTGATAGCTTTACAGGCTGTTCATTCTAAGTTTTCTCAACACTGTTTACACCTGTTCTATTGAATGTCTACAACTGCATTTACAGTATGTAGGCTGACATAGGTTTGATGTTTAATATTCAATCAGAAATCAATATTATCTGTCCTGTAATGATTACTTGAGGTGCTGGAATGGTACCCATTACTCTTATTTTTAATTGCCTGTAGTGTCACATTACTATTTTTTCATAATGTTGCTCACAGATACAGTCCCTTGGGGGACTATCCGTCTGTTCTCAGAAATACTACTACAATCACTAATAATATCAAAACATAAGTCCCATCAACCACATCTGTGTCTGATGTCGTACCATGTTGTACCGACTCCAAGTTCCAGAAACTGACCTAAAGTGCTGTCTAATATATCGTTGCTGATACCTTTAAATATCTTATCTGTAGATAAGTTTTGAAAATAATATGTAACTTTTCAAGTATGTCTGAATTCATGTTTTTTTTTCTTTAACCAAACAATAGGGAGAGATTGGCTGCAGCCTACACCTCAGCAGAATCTGAAATGCATTGAATTTGTAGAAAATAATTAGATATAATAATATTAATAATAATAATTGAATTAATGAATCAGGTAATGACTCCTCTTGTATTGTGTCTGTAAGCTCTCCACAATGAAATGGGCCATTTTTCTGGACCAAAGATGTTCATCCTCGTCTCCACGGTGATGACCTGGGCCTGCAGCAAGCCACTCAGTCCTGTAAGTGGACACATACAGCACCTTTGGCTAGCCTAACATGTCATTTTTGTGTATAACATGAGGCCTTTTTTTTTTTTTTATTCCTCGTGACATATTGTAATATAAGCTGGCTGGAACCTATTTGTGCATTAATGAATTTTAATTGTATCCCTGATGGTTAAAAGCATGCACTATGTAGTCTATAACATGTATAAAATAAATAATAAAAACTAAACTGCCCATCACAGAGTATTTTCCTTTAATTGACCCCTTTTCTGACCAACAGCCTTAAAGCCCCAATATGTTCACCTTACAATGATAGTGTGAAACACAGAAAAGCCACAAATCTGATTCCTCACACTAGATAACAGCGATACATTGATTATCAAAATTGTAAAACACATTGATTCATTTTCTGTCAACAATATTAGCTATGATTATTCTTTGTTTTATGGGAATTGAAAATATTTTTTAACTTCATACATGTGAGTACCTGCTATGTGTCATTTATCTATCACAATATGTCATTTGTTTTCACTGTAACCCAATGAATTACTGTTCATTTTTACAATGTCCCCACTCTGTTTACTCACTAACTCTGGTCCTATCAGATGTATATTTAAGTATAAGTGTAAAGGATACTGTTGTTGTAAGTAGCATCCCTCTTGTTGTCTGTGTTGTGTAACAGGATGCCACTTTCACTGACGAGGAATTCAGGAAAAGAAGAGCACATCCCAACTTCATACAACACATTGACCTGGAGAGGAGGGTGGTCAAGATGGGCAAAACTGTGAGTTTTTAAATTCCTTTACATTCGGTATAAGAGAGACACATGATTCATACGTCTGGCTCTGTCACATGGCTGTTGCTTTTAGAACAGGACATTGTTCTCGACATACGTAGTGGCCTCAGGACTTCAGTACGGGATGGGAGAGCAGGTCTTCCACTTCTTTTTCAAGGTGAGATTTTCAAAACAACTGTTGCTGTTCTCATTTACGTGTCTGTCTATTTATAACTGAAACCGAAAGTCTGAATTGGAGATCCACTTGGTTCCTAATAACTCAAACCTAATCGAGGGCCGAGTCAGGCCGAGTCCAAACTATTCTAACTGTAGGGGACAAACACACTGAGGCAACATCTCCACCGCTAAGTTTTGTTTTTTTAGCGGAGTTTCGAGCCAAAAGCGATCTCTGTGCACACAAGTGTTTTTAGCTCCAGTAGAAGAACTAATCTCTGTTTAAACTAACACGCCCAAACCTCATATCTCATCAACATTCTCTTATACTGGGCATGGACAGGAGGCAGTGTGGAGGCTCCGCCCGTTGCTGGTAGTTGCCATGGTAATGTTAGTAGCTTAGGCTCAGAGAACTAGACGTCATGAGCGATAAGACCCAATCAGGCAGCGAAATGTTGGCGTTTATTAATACTAAAATAGTCACGCACTATAGCTTTAAGTACACATTTCACACTACAAACAGTGTGTAATGTGTGAATTTGCTTCCCACGTGTCACTAATTGAACTAATCTGTATCATTAGACAGCATGGCTGGGACAGGAACATGAAATACCTGTTTTTGGAGACGGCAACAACATCGTCCCCACGATTCACGTCACTGACCTGGCAAGGTTGGACACACCCGCATGATTCTTCTTAATAGCTTCTGAACAACAAAAGGCGTTAAATAATCTGACCTTACGACTTCGATTTATGACATAGACATGAGATATACAGTCATTATTTATATGCTAAAAACAATATGATTTCTTTGGGATACAGTGTGATTCAGAATGTGATTGAACATCAGCCCAAGAAGTATTACCTGCTAGCTGTGGACTATTCCAACAATACCATGGAGGAGATTGTGAAGGTGTGTGTACCAACTGATCAAGAAATCTTTTGTCTAAATTAGACATGTGTAGGCCTGTAACAATTATTACATTATTGTCTAATTGTCCATTTTTTTGACATAATCGCCGTTTTTTTGTTTAACCACAATTAATTGCTAACATTAGCTAAGGTCTTAAGGTGTGTGACTGGTAATTGTAGATTTTGTTTAGATATGCCAAATTGTATATATATATGTGATTATTGGTCGGACTTTATCTTTTTATTATTATTTCAATTGTCAGTTGTTGGCACTTGACCGTTTACAGGTCATAGCAACAAAAATGACAAGGGGGGGGGATACAGTTAGAAAAAATGTTTAATGATAATAAAGAGGTGTGGTTTACCTCATAGGCTGTGTATCTGTGTTATTATATTATCTGGCTCACATGACAGTGATATACCCATAAGATGTATCCTGGGATTCATTCAAAACTTTATTTGTTTGAAAAAGTATTAAATAAATAAACGTTTTTAAATTTGACTGAAAGAGACAATTACAGCATATTGTTAATCGCAATTCTTTCTGAGACAATTAATTGTACAGCAAAACTTGGAATTGTTACAGCTCAAGACACATGTCCCTATCACTGGATTGAAAATGTAATAAAGCCTGTTATGTAAAAACAAATATTTGAATCTGTTAGAATAACTGATCAATATAGAACTTTATTATAATATACAAACGAAACAATGTATCAGGTTTTATTACATTTGGGACACAGTGATACAGTATACTCAGCTATATTTATATAAATGCTTGATACAGTATGTTTCCTATATACAGATACAATGATATGTGCGTTCTCTGTCCACCAGGCAGTTGCCTCTGTACTTGGACCAGGGAAGATCCAGAAAAGGCCATTTGAGGAAGCCTTCCTCACACAGGACCTGAGTGTATGTTGTACCTCTTTAAATGACAATTACTTTACTGCAGTGCTCAGGAGGTATGCTCAGGTTTGTTTTTATGTGTTGTATGGCTGAAATAATCATGATCTTGCTCCAGTATTGCTATTGAACTAGAAATGAAGGCTGACTTCCTCCTAGCTCAAAATTTCCAGAGCTTTAAGAACATAGTGCAGCATATTTTAGAAACACACTTATTTGCTTTCTTTCTGAGAGTGAGAGGATATATTTATATTTATATATATATATATATATATATATCTTATGTTTGCGTGTTGCTGAAATCAGGACATGGTTAGTTTAGCTTAGCATTAAGACTTGAAGCAGTGTTAGGGAAAACCTGGCTCTGTTCAAAGTCAAAAATACACCACCGACCCACCAATAACTCTAAAGTTACTGAATAGACATTATATCTGGTGTGTTTAATCTGTACAGTAAAGGAAATGTAAAAATGCCTGTGTGCAGCTTCCTGGAGTCTCGTCATCACAGCGAGATGGCCAGGTTTGGTGTTGTTGCGTCTGTACAGAGACAAAAAAAATCCAAAACCTGTGCTCTCTGACCAAATGTGGCAACCCGTCCTACAGCAAGAGGTGCTGCAGAGAGTTGCCTGACAGATGATAAACTGCTGTTATTAATAAAATAGTTCCAGCCCAAAAACCTCAATTTGTTGTTGTTTTTGTATTTCTGATTAAACTGGAGAAATTGATTAGTGAGCTTTAGAGGTGTTGGTAGGTGCATAGGTATAATTTACAAGGGGGATGTTTTTTTTAATCATCTTTTTCATGTATTTAGAACAGCTGAAAAGAGACAGGAAATGAGGGAGCGAGAGGGGGGATGACAGAGCAAAGAGTCTCGGGTTGGATTCACACCTGGGCCACTGGCAAGGACTGAGCCTACATGGGGCGCACACTCTACAGTGAGCTAGAGGCTGCCCCGTAGGTGTATTTTTAAACTTTTTGGACAGAGCAGGGCTGGTTGATTCAGTCTTAAGCTAAGCAAGGCTGACCACATCCTGACTGCGTACTGAAGACACGGACATGAGATTGAGATCCATCTTTTCATCACACTCAGAAACAATAAGGAATCAGCTTATTTCCCAAAACGTTAAATCATTCCTTTTAAGCTCTATTGACATGTTATTTCCCCTTGACAGGTAATGGAAATTGATTCCTTGCTGGTCAACCTATGCATGGAGGCTGTCCATGTCAAGGAACTGTTCTCTATGAACTGGCTGTGTGAGTCTGGTCTGGTGGAGAACATGGAGCTCATTGTAGAGGAATACCAGCAGAGCAGGGGACTACTGGTACGTACTAAAGCACAAACATGTCCCTGTCCACAGAATACACAATAGGGGGGGGGGGGGGAGGGGGAAGAGAGAGATGTTTTTTTGATCATGCACAACATGCAAGATTAAAATCCCCTCTTCCAGTACCACGGATATAAGGCCACTCAGCCAGCCATGCCAAAAACACTTATGCACGTTTAAAATACTTCTATTTTAGGTATTTAATTAAAATATCGTCTAGGCTATTGGTGAAGTATGATCACTCTGAGGGGGGGGGGGATACATTTTGTCCCCACCGGGGATACAAATAATTCAGCAGAGGCAGGGATATGTAGACCAGAAAAGGGGGAAATCCCACACAACCCCCCGGCAAATTGCACCCTGATGACAGTTGTCTTGGTTCTCATTAAGTTGTACAAGATAATTAAGTGTGTTCTCTGCAGCCCATCCGCCTGTGTGTACTGGGTCCTCCTGCGGTGGGAAAGAGCACAGTGTCCAAACAGATCTGTCGTTACTATAAACTCCATCACATCACACTGAAGGAGACCATCTCTGAAACCATCGCACAACTGGTGAGCTTCTCCTAAGGCACACAAACACACATACACAAATAGGCATACATACATTTCCTGACCTGTGCACATATTTTAATGTCCTTACAATTCCATTTCTGTCCCTATTTCTAGGAAGATAATGTGAAGAACGCTGAGCCAGATGCAGACAATGATGACTTTGCAGCAGAGGCCAAGGAGCAGCTGAACAGCCTGAAGGAGAGTATGGAGCAACACGCAGGTACTCACCGTGACAACCAGGGTTTACTTGCCCTTGCCACTTGCATACAGTCCTAGAAACACCCACTTTGTCTGTCCTTCTCACTGATTAGTCCTTGGTTCATGTCAGCATTCAGTCCCTTCCTCTATCTTCAGCGTCAGTTTGAAGAGAGCAGTGCAGAAGAGAGACGTCAGGCGGAGCAAAACGCTCACACCATAGTGAAGAAAAGGGAGCTGTTTAATCCCTGTCAGACACTGTTGGATTTTGGGGATTATAATCCCGTTTTGCCCAGTATTTTTGTTTTGAAGCTGCAGTAGGTAGAAAGGAAAATAATGGAAGAATTTGAAGTAGAGTGAGACCTCTCTCCCTCTCCCCTCTCTGTCCAGTCCCTCCCATCAGATGATCAAGGGCATACACTAACATTTACGACTACTTGTTATTATTCTGAATAGTAAGGTGATGATGAAATCACAATAGAACTTAAAAAAACTCTGCTCCGCATCTATCTGGGCCTGTGGCCTTACCGCTCGGAAGTGCTAATTGACCTGATCACTGAAGATGGTATTATATTTGTTCTTTAATTTCATGATACAGTAGAGATCTTTCATGGACAAAGATGATGTTCAGATCCTCTCTGCTGCACGAAGCTGTACCTCTCTTTCGGCGAGCTGTTCATGCCTTTCCTTTTTTTTTTTTTTTTTTTAACAAGAGCTTCACAAGCAATTATTTTTGCCTCCTACAACTGCTTTAAAAGATTCCAACAAAATAGAATGGAAAAAACAGCACTGTTATCATTACCTGACAAAACCTTATCCATATACTGGTGAAAATGTGGTAAGGACAAATTAAGAGACATGGTAAGGGGATTGTGATCTGAAATCAAGATTCCCTGGTATTTTGTTTGCAATACATTTGAGATCAGCTTAGAATCAATAACGAAATAATCCGCGCGAGGGGATGTTTTACGCACATGTGAAAAGAATGACTAATCTTCTTCCGTTCGGTGCTGTTTACTTCAATAATTTACTAAATCAAAGGATTATAATGAGGATATTTCCTAAATAGTGATTAGATATGTACCTGACAAATGTAAATAACAAGCCCGCCAGACTCGATTCAAGGATGGTCTTTGTTATTGGATGTGATGACCAATAATGTAATAAACACCGTTACATTGGGGTTTTTTTTTTAAATCTGTCTTTCACAGGTCTTTCAACTTTATGGAAGTGCAGTACTAAATCATTGGAACGTCCAATTGCCAAAATATGTCAACTTCTTTGTCCATTAGGTCTTTTGGAAGATCAGCTGTTGGTGAGAGTGGTGAAGGACAAGCTGATGTCTAACCCATGCAGAAACCAGGGTTTTGTTCTCGACGGCTTTCCCAAGATGTATGAACAAGCCAAAGAGCTCTTCTATGGTGAGACACTGACACATACTGTGGCATGGTAACTGCACTACTGCATACTCAGTAAAACATGGATGCATATGATCTGTACATACATCAGTATGTTTTCTTTTTATTTCTTTTTCAGCTGAAGATCATGAATCAGAAGATGGAACATCCCAGATGTCTTCATACAGCAAGAAGATCATGCCAGGTCTCTGTAGTGCTATTTACCATGGAGGAAGTCACAGTTGAATGTTATTTAAGCGTACTTGTAGACCTTCACAAGGACAAACTACAAATATTTCACTCTAAACAAAGAGCAAGTTGCACAGCGCTGCGGAGGAGGATCTGGCAATGCGACACCATAGGGATATTTGTAAAAAGGCCTGAGTGTTGTACTATCTGTAATGGTTTGCCTGTGTGTGCCACACAGAGTTTGTGTTGTGCTTGGATGCGTCGGATGCCTTCCTGAAGGATCGGGTGATGAACCTGCCTGAGAGGCAGGTACAGGAGCACAACTACACTCAGGAGCACTTCCTGCGACGACTGGCCAGATACAGAGAGAGTAACGCAGAAGATGATACTGTTTTAAACTACTTTGATGAGCTGGACATCGCCCCTCTGTGCCTGGGTAATCCATGAAGCATGATATACCTGTAGTAAGGAAGGGTTCGTTGGCTAAGCTGTATGTTCAGTATTCACCACAACTAGTGCTGTACATTTTTGACGCCTTGAATGCTGATGAGTACAGAGGCCCTAAAGGGACATGGGGAATTTTTCTTTCTCTCGTGCATACAAGATACTTTCTGGTGAAAACGTGAAAGTAGCTAGCAAAAAAAAAGTACTGCTAATGTTATGTGGCGAAAGTTAATGTTCAGTTAATCAGTTAACAGTTGCCTTGTCATCTTTAAGTTTGTTGATGCCACTATCAGGTACATTTTGTTGCGTTTTCAGGAAGATGAATACCCAGGAGTGTGATTCTTCCGGATAAATCCGGAAATCCGGCTTTAACAGAAGCTAACTGGCGTAAGCTGACAGCTGACCAACGCTACCAAGTGATCGGCGGAGACAGGGAGTACATGTATTTGAAAGAGTCCGGCAGTTGTGGCAGACGAAGGTCCAGTCGGGAGTTTGGATGGAGAGTCCACTGAAGTCCACTGTGGTCTGAAGGGATAATCCTCGCTAGCGGTAACCGTTAGTCGGGAGGTTGACAGCTAACGTTAGCCAGCTGAAGCTAACAGTCAATCGATGGTAACGTAACGTACGTTACACAGGCTGGCAGCAGCACAGAGTCTAGAGTTGATAAGTGGGGGTGGGGGTAGAAAGGTGTTGAGAATGACCAACACCTAATCTTAAACTTAGGGTACTTAATTTACTACGACCCATTCAGAGGTTACTTAAATTGGGACGTTCAGTCAAAATCAAGCATGTCACCTTTAAACGGGCTCTCCGTTTACAGGGTTCAGGCTGGACCCTCCAGGTGATCATGCTGCTCTGGGGGACCGGCTGTGCAGTGAGAAGCCGCTGCTGACGGGCGCAGAGCTCTGCCGGAACTCCGACTGCTGTCTGTCCACGCGGCCATCTGACGGCATCAGTATTACATTGAGACAGTTTCATTACCGGTTCTGAGCAAGGAAAAACCCTGAAGTATAATCACAGACAGCCATAAAAACATTTAAATTGCAGAGTTAGAGTTAAAACAGATGAAAAGATGGAGAACCAGACAGACAATATGTAGTGTCAACAGAGAGAAATACGGACAATCGGACAGACAGTGACAACAAAGAACATACTGTAGAGAATGACAGTAACAGCATACAAACGGCATAAATAAACGTGCGCTCTTTAAAAAGTAGAAAGCATTGTTTGCCAGTTACATTAAATGTTTAAAAATCTGTTACATAAGGTACTGCTTATATTATTTCACCATCTGTACACAAATGTAATTAGTGAATGCACGGGTCCGTGGGTGGGGCTGCATGGGCATGGTGATATGGGCTGGTGTGGCTACAGTGCCAGTGCTGTCGCAGCGTCATGGGTGCGGCGTATATTTTCCTACTTTTTTGTCCTTTGCCAATCACACCTATGATACCTCGTCTGACTGGTACTCAGATTGGTTTCTCGTGCGCAACAGAAGAAAAAAAACTTCCCAATGTCCCTTTAGGAGCTCCGTAGATGAGGCCCAAATGAAAAATGTATTCAAGTGAATTTGCCATAGATTCAGCCTATCGCTGACAGATATTTTGATCATATTGTCAAACATTACTGTGTTCCCTGCCGTCCTCTCCAGAGATCACCAGTAGCAATGAACCTGACTGCCTGCTGCTGATGCAGAAGATCTTCGACACGGTGGGCCAGCCCAGGAACTACGGCCCCAGCAGCCAGGAGGTGGAGGAAGAGGAGAGGAGGAAGGCTGAGGAGAAGATGAGAAGAGAAGCCCAGGAAAAGGCTGAGGAGGAGAGGAGGGAGGCAGAGGAGGCCAAACACAGGGCTGTATACTGGGAGGAGTGGGTAGGTACTGGGGGGAGAGCTGTGGTTTGGTTGTTGTTTGGAGAAGGATATGTGATGCTTCACAAATCAACTAGCAAGCACATCTGCTGTCATCACAAAGATCTATTACGGATAAGACTGTTTTCTAATATGGTTTTGGTATGTCTCGCCCTTTGTACAAAGTACACTGATAACATTGTACTCACCAAAGTAGAAGCAGTCACATCAGACTGGTTTGAAATCCAGACCCAGATTAACGTATTGAAGGAAAAAAAAAAGCTGAAAAGGTAAAATGATTACCCAAAATGTCCGTTTTAAATATCCATCACAGTTTACAGACAACTCACCGCTTCGACTTTGACATTCTTCGCTTTACTTACTGTAGATGTGTTTACACAGTTTTCCTATGCAATGAGCAACATTTCAGGTGCACTCACTTTTATACTTTTCTGAATGAAAGTAAGTGGTTTAGATAATCTGGCTAAACTGCAATGTTATTATTACTAATGTTATTATTACCAAACAAAATTAAGTTCTACTCAACCAGTGTATCCTTTAAGTGTTAGAGTTTGGTAGAGAACGGTGTTTGATAGGTTTGTAGATTCAGTTTGATGCATTACTGTGTGTGTGTGTGTGTGTGTGTGTGTGTGTGTGTGTGTGTGTGTGTGTGTGTGTGTGTCTCAGACTCTGGGTTTGGAGGAGGTCAGGCAGCAGGAGGAGGAGCTGCTGGAGGCCCACTCCGTCCCTATGAGGAACTACCTGATGGAGCACGTCATGCCCACTCTGACCCAAGGCCTGATCCAATGCTGCACAGTCCAACCACAGGACCCTGTGGACTTCCTGGTATTACCCTCAGCGCTGCTTATCACCTAATTCTTATCATCTGGCTTCACTTGATTTTGATCATGGTCCTTTCTTTTGGTTTGTCTCATTCCAGGCCGAGTTCTTGATCAAGAAAAATCCATTTAGCTACTGAAAGTGGAGGTAATTTCTTCTAGTTGCACCTGCACACGTGTCGAATGCAAACAAACTGAAATAAAATATTTTTTTCGCTTAATTTTTCCAAGCTCTTTAGTATATTAAAACTGAAGTCAATTATGTGCATCATTTTCTGTTGGAGCAAAACCTCCTGGAGTCTTTTAGACTTGTCCCAGTATTTCAGCCATCGCATGCCAAGTGTCCCTCGGTTCATGCTGGGATTTTGATTAGGTCTGATTTGTAAGTGGCCCATTCTGCTGCCCCTGTTGTATTTATACACAGCTTTGTTTGGGCTCCTGTGTGCCGGCCATTGCTTAAAAGCACCCTAAAAAGGCAGATGAAAGTGTGTATGAAGCCAAAAGCTAATTAGGAAGTTAATTTGCGTAATGAACTTGGTAAACTCCAAAGTAGACACGCTCGGGCCATAATTGCTTTGATTTGGCTTCTGATATCCAGGAAGGATAAATGTTACAAATGGCAGCTAATTTGTGTCTCTCTCATGTTGCCACTCGCGACTCCAAAGTGTACATAATTGGTTGCGACGGAACACCAAATTATTTCATTGTACATACTTAATCACCACATGGGGAAATTAGTTGAGTTTATTTGGGAAACATGGTGACGCAAGCCGCTGCAAGACAATTTTCCTGCACCATCTGTGAGTCCCAGGTACAAACACTATATGGAGAGTTTTCTAAAGTGAAACAGATTTTGACAGTAAATATGATAATACAATATTGTCATAGTCTCATGTAATCGGAAACATGGAGCACATTTTCTATCTTAGTGAACAGTCTGAAGATCTTGAATGTCATTGTCAAAGAGGTTCTACACTAGCACACGTGTCATAACATCAGCTGGTGCACGCAGCTGCAACTCTGTGAAGTACTAAGATCTTACTTCAGTACAAGTAAATGTCTTGTATTCAAATCTTACCAAAAAAAGTACTTAAGTATGGGCAGTAACATACATTAAGCATCCAAAGTAAAAGTAGGCCTACTAATTATGCACAATGGCCCCATTCGTCAGCGTTAACAATTTAATAATATCATATATAATCATTTATGAGTCACAGGGACCAAGCCATTTTACTTTTGACACTTTAAGTACATCTATCCATTAATTATCTGTAACCGCTTATCCTTTCAAGAGTCACGGGGAGCTGGAGCTGATCCCAGCTGACATTGGGCAAGAGGCGGGGTACATCCTCTGGCCAGTCCCTCACAGGGCTTGTCTCGCATTGCCAGACCCTCCTCCACAGCGCTACGGAGGAAGGTCTGGCTAGTCCACACAACATTCCAGGATTAGGTAACGTGCTCTGGTTTATTGGCATTTCTTTAAACCAAACACAATCGTCATGGGCGGTGCTAAGCTCCGGACGGAGCCACGGTGCCTCTGCAAAATAATCTCAGGAAGGAACTAGTTTTGGTGGAACATATGTACGTTCAAAAGTTGTTTTAGTCGTGCAACAGAAAACTCAGATTGGACAGATAGTCTAGCTAGCTGTCTGGATTTACCCTGCAGAGATCTGAGGAGCAGTTAACCATAGTCCTCACAAATCAGCCAGAGGTTAGAACGGCAACACAAAAAAGCAGAAAAAAAGTCCTGAAAATTAGGGACCTGAACAATTCCAGGAATGAAACACCGTCGATACAGACTATCACAGGGCTAACACATAGAGACAGACAACCATTCACTCTCACATTCACACCTATTGGAAATCTAGAGTAGCCAATCAATGCCTATATGTTGGACTGTTTGAAGACACCGGAGCACCTGGAGAAAACCTACGCAGGCACGGGGACCGGACAGCACCTGCTGGGAGGCAACAGTGCTAACCACTGCATCACTGTGTCGCTTACTATTAGTAGCCTACATTTAGTTCAAAATACTTTTACTTGTAATGGATTATTACATGGTAGTGTTGGTACTTTTACTTACATAAGTATACGTTTTAAGTACTACCAACACAGCTATGCCTGATTTGCAAAGGCTAACAATAATGGACAATGAGAACAGCCTATGAGCAGTATAACAGCCTACACTTGCTCTTTTTAGAGTTATGCATATTTAAATTTTCAGTTTCAACTTTTCCAATCCATATGTGCAATTATACCTGAATTACCAGGCAACCAAAATGTAGCTTTGACAGCCATTACATGTTCAGAGAAGATACTTAGAAGAATAGATGCCTTTATTGTAAATGTATCATTATAAACGTACAACGGAATATGGAGTGCTACTCCTGAAAGGTGCCACATTTAGATGGATGGCAAGTAGGTTTCAAGTTTCTGCGAGCTGAACAGAAATTAGAAAAGAGAAAACATTTTCTCTGTCTGCCTGATTTAAAGGAAATGTACTAAAACTTGAAATCTCATTGGCATGGACCTTTTAAATCTTAAAAGTTTATCTTTAAAGGTTTGAATGCGGAGCACCTTAACCCACACTAATCGGATGATAACTGGCTGCAAATAGACTGTAACAACACTAAAAGCAATACAGTGGGCCTTTTTGTTAGTCAAATAATAGATCCATGCTTAATGCATACAATACTTTGCATTTGAAGCACCAGAATCAAAAAATGCAACAAAAATGTCTGTCTGTGCTGTAGAAATGTTCAAGGCAGGGGTCAAATACATGTTTTTGGGTTAGGGAGACTTGAAGTGTGGAAGCAGGATGCTCCAAACCAAAGATGGCCTTTGACCTTTAGGTTAGAGTCAAGCTCCTACCTGGGTTCAATGTTTGGATAGGTCTGGTTTGATTTGATTTAGTTTTACTACCAGTGTTGTTGCACTAGGTGGCAGTCTTAGATCATGTATTAGCTGACAGGAGTTAGTCCCTCTCACTGAAGAGGTGACGATTATGGGATTTCTCTGTGTTCTTATTCTCTGGATTATCTGGGATGAGATGTTTTTATTTCTTTTTATTAAATGTACAATTAGGATGTACGACAGCAGCTGTCCTTCCACACTAGTCTTAGGTCACTTGCACAAACAGCACATGATTATGATGATACCTAGAATAACAACTATTATCAAATCCAACCCATCAGGAACCATCCACACTGAACTTCGGCGAGTTGTGAATGAAAAAAAGCCAAATGAAACTCGAGTAATATGAAGGTTAATAAGTTTGAGTTTCTGTTGGTTCAGCTCTTTGTTGTCCTAGTCAAGATGAGTATCAATGCTCATGTTGACAACCCAGTATGCTTATTATTCCATACAGTATTCCATAGAAACATAAAATGAAGGACCTCCTGCAGCGGAGGACTTCCTACCAGAAACTGTTTTACCGAAGGCGTAAAAGCTTCCATGAACCGACTACAGCACGTGTTGCATCAGAGTAGATGGACATATTAGCAGACATTTCTTTTGACGGGTGCAAATGTTCCATCAAAATAAGTTCCTTCCAGAGACAAACAACTCAGAACATTTTTCTGACGGCCACATTCTACTTCATGATGAATCATGCATACATTGAATTGAGCTGATGGGATTACATTGCACGGGAATTGTACCTCTACGATTTCATGTGTCAAATTAAATTGATTGAATAAGCTTTGTCAAGTCGGAAAAAAATAACTGTAAATTGTATAGGTTCAGACTGATCTGAGAAAAGATGCTGTACAAAAGAGGGCTGGCTATCCTGTGTGGTTACAAGTATTTGATAGCTGCTGGCGTGTATGTGTATGCCGAGAATATAGATTGTCAGTCAAGGGTGGTGGTTGTTGGCAAAAACAAAAAAAATCATAAGAAAGGAAGAAGTATTGATAAAAATGTAGAATAATAGACGAGTTTGAAAAGAAATGGGAACAAGAAATATATACTGTATAAAGGCCTACACATACATAAATATATGTATACATTCATAGTAGAAAGCTCAAGTACCTTACCCACTTTCCTGTGTAGACATCCAATCTGGCAAACCGTTTATATGATATCTTTTTAAACACCAACGCCATATTATTTAAATTCTTAACATTTAATAGTCATTATTTTATTGTGCTATATTTCTGTCATGTCTGGTTCTTTCACATAGTTTTTGCCCTTTTAAACCATTTGAGTGTCACGTCCAGTGTCAGCAATTAGGTCATGTTTTCATTTTTCTAGTCAATATTTGAAACTCAAACTGTGTCTTCACTTCCGCTCTTTGTTTGCTTTCCCACCTGTGTGATCACCTGCCCCGCCCTAATGTGTTTCACCTGTGTCTAATTGTCTCCCCGCCTCCCTTAGCCTAACCCTTACTTTTTAATGATGTTATCATAGCACTTATTTCTAGCCACCCTTATGAGTTTTAAGTTTACTTCTATAAATTATTCCCTTTTACTGATAGTGGGAAATGGTCTGTCAAAACCTCCTAATATATTTTATTTATTTGATATTTTCCGGTATCTCTGGGAGCTGAGGGGCTGCATGGCTGACACTTCCCTGGCCTGCCCAGTGTTGAGTTGTATAATGTGGAGTTTTATAGTGTTGAGCTGTGCTGTGATTTGCTGTTTGGTTAATGAAGTAATGCATTTAAGGATTGGCTCCTGTGCTTTCTGTTTCGTTGTTGACAGTGACAGTCATTTTTACAGTGATATGTGTTCTGTAAAAAGGTCTATCCATTGTGAGATAAAGTGAGTTCAAGATGATAGTCTCCTTTACGTCAGTTATCGCAAACTTTGGTACAGTGTTTGGGAAGAGTGACTGACGATAGGTTACCTTGTATACAAAAGGATGGGGAGAGTGGAATCCTGCAGTCCAAGGTGAGGGACAATTTATCAGCGACTTCCTTCCAGAAGTTTGAACAGGTATGTATGTAATCCTCTGAAGTGTCAGGAGTGCAGAGTGAGCCATTTGGAGCATTGCTTGACTGGGATGGTGTTCTGTGCTTTACTGTATTCTAAATTTTAGGTTTATTTGCCATTAAGAACAATTTTGTACAGATTTTGGTTCGGGAGTCAAGATCAAGTGATTATATTTTCTCAATTTTTTTGTTGATAATATTTAGTTGTTAATCTGAATCTGCAGAGTTACTAATGTTATTAAATAAATGTAGGGGAGTAAAGAGTACAATATTTTCCCTCACAATTGTAGTGCAGTCAAAGTATAAAGTAGCAGATAATGAAAATACTCAAAATAAATTAATAATAATTAACTTTGCTCGAGTTTCTGCGCAGGAAAGTCACCGGACGCCACAATCTTCTGAACATAGTCACACAGAAATACAGAGAGAGTTGTGTGGAGCTGATAGTGACGTGCGTTACTTTGTAACACGTTATAATGCTCGCCTAGCTGCTAGCATGGCACGCCCTCATACTCTGCTTCTGACTGGCTAGTAGTCCTTACCTAGGTACTGTCAGGGCACGCCCTCATACTCTGCTTCTGACTGGCTAGTAGTCCTTACCTAGGTACTGTCAGGACACGCCCTCATACTCTGCTTCTGACTGGCTAGTAGTCCTTACCTAGCTACTGTCAGGACACGCCCTCATACTCTGCTTCTGACTGGCTAGTAGTCCTTACCTAGTTACTGTCAGGGACACGCCCTCATACTCTGCTTCTGACTGGCTAGTAGTCCTTACCTAGGTACTGTCAGGGCACGCCCTCATACTCTGCTTCTGACTGGCTAGTAGTCCTTACCTAGGTACTGTCAGGACACGCCCTCATACTCTGCTTCTGACTGGCTAGTAGTCCTTACCTAGGTACTGTCAGGGCACGCCCTCATACTCTGCTTCTGACTGGCTAGTAGTCCTTACCTAGGTACTGTCAGGACACGCCCTCATACTCTGCTTCTGACTGGCTAGTAGTCCTTACCTAGGTACTGTCAGGACACGCCCTCATACTCTGCTTCTGACTGGCTAGTAGTCCTTACCTAGGTACTGTCAGGACACGCCCTCATACTCTGCTTCTGACTGGCTAGTAGTCCTTACCTAGTTACTGTCAGGGACACGCCCTCATACTCTGCTTCTGACTGGCTAGTAGTCCTTACCTAGGTACTGTCAGGGACACGCCCTCATACTCTGCTTCTGACTGGCTAGTAGTCCTTACCTAGGTACTGTCAGGGCACGCCCTCATACTCTGCTTCTGACTGGCTAGTAGTCCTTACCTAGCTACTGTCAGGGCACGCCCCTCATACTCTGCTTCTGACTGGCTAGTAGTCCTTACCTAGGTACTGTCAGGGCACGCCCTCATACTCTGCTTCTGACTGGCTAGTAGTCCTTACCTAGGTACTGTCAGGGCACGCCCTCATACTCTGCTTCTGACTGGCTAGTAGTCCTTACCTAGGTACTGTCAGGGCACGCCCTCATACTCTGCTTCTGACTGGCTAGTAGTCCTTACCTAGGTACTGTCAGGGACACGCCCTCATACTCTGCTTCTGACTGGCTAGTAGTCCTTACCTAGGTACTGTCAGGACACGCCCTCATACTCTGCTTCTGACTGGCTAGTAGTCCTTACCTAGGTACTGTCAGGGACACGCCCTCATACTCTGCTTCTGACTGGCTAGTAGTCCTTACCTAGGTACTGTCAGGACACGCCCTCATACTCTGCTTCTGACTGGCTAGTAGTCCTTACCTAGGTACTGTCAGGGCACGCCCTCATACTCTGCTTCTGACTGGCTAGTAGTCCTTACCTAGGTACTGTCAGGGCACGCCCTCATACTCTGCTTCTGACTGGCTAGTAGTCCTTACCTAGGTACTGTCAGGGCACGCCCTCATACTCTGCTTCTGACTGGCTAGTAGTCCTTACCTAGCTACTGTCAGGGCACGCCCTCATACTCTGCTTCTGACTGGCTAGTAGTCCTTACCTAGTTACTGTCAGGGACACGCCCTCATACTCTGCTTCTGACTGGCTAGTAGTCCTTACCTAGTTACTGTCAGGGACACGCCCTCATACTCTGCTTCTGACTGGCTAGTAGTCCTTACCTAGTTACTGTCAGGGCACGCCCTCATACTCTGCTTCTGACTGGCTAGTAGTCCTTACCTAGGTACTGTCAGGGCACGCCCTCATACTCTGCTTCTGACTGGCTAGTAGTCCTTACCTAGGTACTGTCAGGGCACGCCCTCATACTCTGCTTCTGACTGGCTAGTAGTCCTTACCTAGGTACTGTCAGGGCACGCCCTCATACTCTGCTTCTGACTGGCTAGTAGTCCTTACCTAGCTACTGTCAGGGCACGCCCTCATACTCTGCTTCTGACTGGCTAGTAGTCCTTACCTAGTTACTGTCAGGGCACGCCCTCATACTCTGCTTCTGACTGGCTAGTAGTCCTTACCTAGGTACTGTCAGGGCACGCCCTCATACTCTGCTTCTGACTGGCTAGTAGTCCTTACCTAGGTACTGTCAGGGCACGCCCTCATACTCTGCTTCTGACTGGCTAGTAGTCCTTACCTAGTTACTGTCAGGGCACGCCCTCATACTCTGCTTCTGACTGGCTAGTAGTCCTTACCTAGCTACTGTCAGGACACGCCCTCATACTCTGCTTCTGACTGGCTAGTAGTCCTTACCTAGTTACTGTCAGGGCACGCCCTCATACTCTGCTTCTGACTGGCTAGTAGTCCTTACCTAGGTACTGTCAGGGCACGCCCTCATACTCTGCTTCTGACTGGCTAGTAGTCCTTACCTAGGTACTGTCAGGGCACGCCCTCATACTCTGCTTCTGACTGGCTAGTAGTCCTTACCTAGCTACTGTCAGGGCACGCCCTCATACTCTGCTTCTGACTGGCTAGTAGTCCTTACCTAGCTACTGTCAGGGCACGCCCTCATACTCTGCTTCTGACTGGCTAGTAGTCCTTACCTAGGTACTGTCAGGGCACGCCCTCATACTCTGCTTCTGACTGGCTAGTAGTCCTTACCTAGGTACTGTCAGGGCACGCCCTCATACTCTGCTTCTGACTGGCTAGTAGTCCTTACCTAGGTACTGTCAGGACACGCCCTCATACTCTGCTTCTGACTGGCTAGTAGTCCTTACCTAGGTACTGCACATGTGTGACTCCCAACAATGATGGAACAGAAGTGAGATGCCTCACTCTGTAGCTAAAACAGAGAGCTCAACACACAGCTGCAGCAATGTGCAGTACAACACAAATATGTTGTTTTCTGAAAATTAAACCATGTAAACCTATTCTGATATAACCTCTAAATACAATTATGAACCTGAAAATGAGCATAATATGAGCACTTTAACTCAATAATTAGTTAACAGAAGAACTTTAGTGTATGGGATTGTGTGCTGTTGCTATTTATTAATGAACTGACTTATTGACAGTATACAGCGACAGCACCAAATCCGGTGAGAACCTTTAACATTCGGCCACAGATGATATATGTTCCTTCATATAACTAATACAAGCCATCAGCTGCAGTAAGCCATGTATGTATGTATGTATGTATGTATGTATGAGTGTGTGGCAGCATCTGGGCTGAATCCACTCTCTCTGATGCTGGTCACTGTTCCTTAACACCCCTTAATCCCCCCACACACACACACACACACACACACTGAATCAAGCACCAGACACATGCATGCTCACACATACAGAACTGACAGACAAACATTGACAACCTGGCTGACAGACAAGTACACACACACACACACACACACACACACACACACACACACACACAACTAAAACTACAAATTCATAGCCAAATAGACAAAGACACACTTTTTAGAGACAGAATGACACACATCAAACTGCCGGTTTAAGTTGTCAGTGCCCCAAGCACACACCAAAACACACACACACACACACACACACACACTCCCAAACATTCTGCCACCAGCCTCGTTCTGAGCACTCAGAGAGGGAAAATGTGTTTTGTTGCTTAGGAACAGTTTGCCTTGCATCTCGGCAGGGGGTCTCCTTTTGAATATCATTATGTCCCCCTCGATTGGGAAGGACGACACATTTTTCTTTTCTGCCAATATTTATCTTCGGCTCCACTCGCTCTCCGGAGGCCCACAAAAACGTTTTTCATTGATTAAAGGCAGTGGAAAGCAGATTCCGCCCCCAGACGCCTCACCTCTTTTAATGTAAATTTATCAAAACGACTGCACGGCGCCATAGCAGGTGTCAAGGTTAGGAGCAGCAGCGTTTTGCTTTTCTTTGAGTGGAATCCTGAGGAGGGGAAAGGATGGTTATTAGGATAAAATGAATGTATGGTTGTTTGAGAGCCTTCATCTGGAAATACACAGCTGCTACAATACGGAGCTAGACAGAATCAGAAAGCCTAAACTCATACGCACATACCCATTCAAACATACATGCTGACTATGGCCAGATGAACTAAGTCTGGGGAAGAATGAGCTGTGGGTCCCTATAGACCCAATCGTAAGGTTTGTTTACAAGAACTTCCAGGGAGAAACCTCCTGCGTCTCGTACAGACAATTTACCAGCGCTGAGCAAACACGGGAATCAACTGGATATACTCTTATCTCCTCCTATCTCCTCCTCATATGTCAACACTTTGACTGACATTAGCTTGGAGAGCTAATTTACCTGTTGGGCCACAGACTAAAGGCCAATTTATGGTCCTGAGAGGCAGACCGTAACAACTGTGATTGGTCTGCTTGGCCGTGGCTTGGTACCATTGCATTTCCCCCCTAAGGTTTCGGAAAAGATTGTTGGGTGGTATGGCCGGGTTAGCTCAGTTGGTAAAGCAGGCGCACGTATATAGAGGTTGATTCCTTGACACAGAAAATCCAGGGTTTGAGTCCGACCTGTGACGATTTTCCTGCATGTCTCCCCCCCCCCCTCTCTCTCTTAAATAGCGTAGATTTAGCATATATTTTTTGCAGAGCTGACAGAGAGGTAGCTGGACATGTCCACGCCTTCAAGACCTAACTTTTTTTTCTTTATATAAACTTTGCATTGCAGTTTTTAGGCTCTCAGCTCTCATTAAATCCGAATCGGACCTAACGGCAGGAAACTGTCCAACTTGACCGTGGCTTTTTGTCACCGCCCCCGGCTGCTGCCGCCTGCTCCCGTCTACTTTACAGGCAAGGAACAGTTCCTCTCAAACGAGCCTAGTGTCTTCTGTCACGGCTAGATTTCCTAAAGCCTGGGGCACGTTCAGCCCCGACAAACCGTAGCAAAACGTGTACTTAAACTGAACCAGCGGTGCGTTGAACCCCCTCCATAGCACGAGTTTACATGCATGTCGCTGCTGATTAGGTAACACCTCTGACAAACCAACCAGATGATTGAAAACATATCTCAAAGCCTGTTGCACATAGTTTTACACCGTTTCCAGGACACATGTTCAACCTGGAAACCGTAGCAAAATGGTGCACATCGCTTTTAGAGTGAACATGCCCCAGACAAAATAGCCAAGGAGGAGGTGCAGATGTATAGTTTTCTCTCAGACCACTTGAATTACAATAAGCTGAAAGATTATTATGGAATTTTTGCCCAATGATGCCAAAAATATACTGCTTCCTGTAAGCAAGTTGCTTACGTCAGTTAAGTAGTCAACATAAAAACATTCAACGTTAACTTTTAGTTTCGTATGGGACACAAACAGCGGTCTCCTGTGTGAAAGTATGACCTAACATGGAGATGTATTCTACTGCCAGGTGAAAGCTCTCGTACATAGAGCTGTCCACTTGTGATCGGATCACTCAGGACGGATGTTAAAACCAAGTCGGAACGGGGCCTCTGTCCACACAGACCCAGACCCCTCGCATGGTTTTGGTGTGTACAAATTGTTTATACATCTGGCCCCCTGGAGTCTCATTGAGGGCGCTGACATTTTCTCACATCTCTATATTCAGCGGCAGTTGGACAGCATTTGTGGACAAGCCAAATTTGAATTTCATTGGGAGTATACAATACATGGAGCCTCAACTCGCCTGCTCCCCACTTCCACTCCCGTCGTCTGTTTCCAAAAAGTTGGCACAGCCACAAGAGCCCTGCTGAAGCATCCCCTCCTCTCCACTCACTATCTCTCCACTAATGAATGGGCATGTGTCATTCCAACAAGCAGGCCAACTTGAGAGAGGAAGAGGAGCAGTCTGCTTCCTCTTCTACCATAATGAGTACCAGCAGCTTCTTGGCTATTATCGAAGGAGAATGTATTAAGCCACCAGTCAGCGCAGTGCTGCGATACATTCATCTTTGTCTATTCAACATGATGTATATACAGTATGCTCTTGGTATTTAAAAGTGGGTATTATGGTTTCCAAATGATTAGAGCACCTTTGACTTTTTTTTACCAAGTGCTGTTAGGCTGGCTGGCACAGAACCGACAAAAACCCAAAAGCACAACTCAAGACAGGAAGTTAAGAGTATAGGCCGATTACACAGCGGGGGCGTGAGGAATAAACGACAGGAAAATGTGAAATAAACGCCTGTGAATATTTCGCATCAAAACTATTCATACCAGCAGCGATGCTATTTTGCGATAGTTGGTTAATATAATGTTAGAATATTCACGTCAGCTCATCTACCATGTCAGTGGGACAGTTTGTGGTCTTTCTGGTAGTCTCGCTTTGCCAGACCCTCCTCCAAAGCGCGCTGAAGGAGGGTCTGGCTACTCCACATAGCATTTGGGGATGGGAGGAAAAGGTGTTCTGGTTTAATGGCATTTCTTTAAACCAATCAGAATCTTCATGGGCATTACTAAGCTCCGCACAGAGCCACTCCAAAAGTCGTGGGAGAGAAAACTCAGATTGGACAGATAGTCTAGCTAGCTGTCTGGATTTACCCTGCAGAGATCTGAGGAGCAGTTAACCATTAGTCCTCAGAAATCCACTGAATTTAAAATTCCAACACAAAGAAAGTGGAAGGAAACAGAAAATACATGCATCCGGCGGAATTTCCTGCAGCACCGGAGCAATCCCGGAAAGTGACGGAAGATAAGGTGTGTGCAGACAAGAGAGAGCGATCAGAGCAGGAGAGTTAAAGTTTGGCGATGAAGAAATCAAGTAGCTAGGGTCTGCAGTTTGAGCACAAATAAATACTGCTGCTCCTCAAAACTACCGTAGGTGTAACATTACTGTGTCTTGTTTCCCTGGCTGCTGAATTGAGTGACGGGGTTTAGCGCTGGAGATCTCCCCCTGTGCTGTCCCACCACGGTCGGGAAGCTAACATGCTAATCCAAGATGGTAAACACGGTAAACAACCTGTGGACTACTAGTCTTGTTATTTTGGTGACTGTGAGGTTCCCTCTCATGCCATCCCCAGGCCAAAATATCAGTGTGATGCAAAGGCATAGCATACTTTGAGAAAGCAAATTGACATGAAATGTGCTGTGCATATTCACGTCTAGAAGCTCTCTGTCAGCTCTGCAAAAATTTATGCTAAATCTACGCTATTTAAGTAATTTCTTACGTATACGTAGTTGCATTTTGTGCACTCTGAATGGGTATTGTAGTAGTCTCCCTTTGCCAGACCCTCCTCCACAGTGCTGCGGAGGAGGGTCCTGCGAGTCCACACAGCATGCAAAAACGTGCTCTGGTTTATTGGCATTTCTTTAAACCAATCACAATCGTCTTGGGCGGCACTAAGCGCCGTACTGAGCAACCGTGCCTCTGCAAAATAGTCTCAGGAAGGAACTTGTTTTGATAAGCTAAACCTATAGTATCATTAAATTATCCAGGAGGAATTCACAGTACAGAAACATAGTCCCGAAACCACTTTGGTAGTCGATAGCAAATGTGTCACAATGTCTGTTGCTCGATCCAACACGTATGAGTATGTGTCTCTAGGGACTGTTGATTGGGTTAAGGGTTTTAGTCTTGTTGTATTTCACGTTTAAGCCCTCTGACCAACTACATGTAAATCAAGCCTTAAACAAAGCCAAATAAATGCACAAGTATTGACTTCACTGCAGACTATTATTAACAATGTGAAAGCTTTGACAATGCCACAATAGACCAGCTAACATTAGCTTAGTATGACAGACTTTGGACCAGCATTGTTGTCACTTTGACATATGTTAGGTTATAATGTTAAGATTTGAGACTAGTCAGGGTAAAGCTAATAACTAATATGGAATTATGGATATAGAGAACTGATGTAATAAATCAAAGGTGCTAACTGGTGTCCAACGGCAAATGTGAGTGGTTGCAGTTGGAGAGGGGGGAGAGGAGAAGCAGAAAGCACCCAGAGGACGCTGCAAGGGGTGGATGGGCCCCTGCCGGGCCCGGGCCTCAGGACGGATGGATGGAGGGATTGTGTTGACAAGGGGGAAAGACGAAGAGGAGGAGGAGGAGGAGAGGCAGCCACACATTCAGCAGGGAGGCTGAGAGCATCGGCCAGAAACTCATCAAAGTGCTGGAAACACCTCCAACAGCCCAACAACAGCAGGACCCATGTGTATGTGTGTGTGTGAGGTGGATGCTCATTTTAGGGAGCCAGCAGTTTGTGTATGTGTGTGTGTGTGTGTGTGTGTGTGTGTGTGTGTGTGTGTGTGTGTGTGTGTGTGCGCGCGTGTACGCTTGTGTGTGAGCTTGGAGAAGTCAAGGATGTTTTTGGGTGATGGATGGGAGCGTTGAGGGAGGCTTCGTTCAACCATTGTTCATTAGTAAAGTACACAACTGTCCTGCCTAATTGCTCAGCCATAATGTCAGACTGCGATGAATGATTACAACCAGTGCTGACCTATTCCTTCATCAGTGTGGAGCAAAACTTCACCTTATCATCCCCCAGAGGGACAACATACTGTGTGCATACTTCAACAGCCTAGTCCGGGTCTTTATTCTAAGGTGTAAAAAACACTTTCTTATCCTTAATGTGAATGATTACATCTTCAATGCGATCCCTATGTCATTTTGTTGATGTGTGGGTACACATGATTACTTATGTCACATAACATTGTTTAAGCTGTAGTCTATTTCTGTGTAAGGACAAAACCGGAATATTGTAGCCTAAATAAAGCTGATTCTGACATTGCAGCCCTTCTTGTGTATGCTTTTATTATGATTTTTTTCATGAACGATACACAGTAGGGCTGGGACGATATGCTTCTGTATTTGTATTGCAATTTTCATTTATTGCGATTCTAGAAGTATTTTCTACTTTAACAAAAACAAAAGTTGAATAATACACTTCTAGAGACATTACATCACAGATATTTCTAAAAACTAATAGTTTTCTACGAATGCACATCACATGTCAGTCAGTCTGACATTTATTTCATTTGTAAAGAAGAACATAACATGTATTTTCTGCGTTTTCTGCTTTCATTCTGTCTTGCAGGAAACAGATATGATGTAGTCGCCGTCAGCGGTACCGTATCACCAGAAACATTTTTGATCAATCAATGGTAAAAAAGGGGAAAAGAATCAATTTTAAACATCATCGCAAAAAAAGTTACGATACATACGACGGTGTCATTTTTCTTGTCACTGATGCTGCCATCAAATGATAAGCATATGAAGGCAGATCAAATTCAAATACATGTTTGTCATTTCAAATCAATTCAACTCCACTTTTTCAGTGGCCATGGATCAGACCAGTTCTTGAATTAGTACACTTCTCACTGGTATGGAGAGTTTCTGGCAAACTGGGTACCATTTATCCTTATTACCACCACTTTCTGACTGTCTGTATAACGCAATACAGTTCAACACCACCACATATCATAAAGGGAATCAACACAAGCCTAACATAACCTTCATGGATGGAGGATTTATTGCAGGACTGTTTTATTAGAATGCATTAGTGTTACTAGGTGGCCGTTATAAGTTAATTTCAGGGTTTAAAGATGCATGCTGCTGGATCAGAGCTCAGAGTCCTGCTAGCACACCTAAAAACCCAGTCCAGGTATGAAGTGTTTTACTTTTATAACACAGAAAACAATTTTGTTTGACTACTTTCTACATTTCAGTGGAAACAAACAGTCAAATTACATTTTATGAGAACTCGCAGAATACTTTGACCGTGCTGCTTGCTGTTTTCATTCAAGCATCTTTCCCTTTAGTCCTATCATATGCTGTGCTGTCAGCATGAATTTATAGTAATACTGTAGGAATTATACAACATTTGCATCTTACACTAGGGATTTACCTGACTGCATCAGCACTGTCACTCACTGAAAAACACTTTTAGAATTAAAAAGGTTGCTTTATTCTGCATTGTGTGTGTGTGTGTGTGTGTGTGTGTGTGTGTGTGTGTGTGTGTGTGTGTGTGTTGTATTTGTGTATACTGATATTCATGCCTTGCCCTCACTCCTTCCTAACTATGATAAAGTAGTCCCGGTCCTATCATGGACGCTGCCCTACTCCCACTGCCCAGGCATCTGCCTCCTCTGCCTCATGCCATCAGCACTGGATCAGGTTCAGATCGCCCGGGCTTCAGGGAGGGTTGGAGTGGTGGGGGGGGGGTCCAATGAGTGGGCTCGGGTTTGGCCCTGAAACCAGTTCTGGGCCCGCTTTGGCTGGAGGAGATGGAGGTTGGGAGGCCGCCATGCCCACATGGGTTATGATGGAGGAGGTCGAGGAAGAGGAGGAGGTGGATGAAGGCAATGAGCTGAGACATCAGGTGAAGTTGGTGGTGGGGGGAAGGGGGTGGTGGGGTTGAGTCACATTGGCAGCCACATGCTGCTGTCAGTCTGCTTCCACACGTACACAGAAAAATCACATCCACCTCCCATTCCAGCTCCGGGGCAGTGGAGTGTCATCTGGGAGGATGTGTGGATTGTGTGTGTGTGTGGTGGGGTGGGGGTGTTTGAATCTCCGATCCCACAGAGGAAAGGAAGAGATCTCCCCTGCTAAATCCACTCGTCTGATCTCATCTGTCAATCATTGGCTCTTTCACAAGTGATGTGTTGGTGAAGGGGAGGCGGTGCAGGTGGCTGTGGATGTGTTAGTCATGAGAGGGATGAAACTGATATTGTCACATCCAGCACAGCAGATCGCAGCACTTTAAGCCTATTTTATCTGATCACACCTTAGCTCTTAGTTTGATGCCCTGCAGCCTTCAGGCCATAGCAGGAAGTACAGATCCGCAGGGGCTGCAGCAACGGAATAAGGTAGTTAAGACAGGTCCCAGTGCACGCTAGTTACTAGTTATGAAAAACACACACACACACACACACACACACACACACACACACACACGGTTGCAGATGTGCTTAGTACCCCCCATGAGTTCTTTGAACACAAGTGTATTTCTGAGGTGGCAATCTGAATCACTCACAAGTCACTCTCACTCTCTGCCCAACACATTGTTGGAAGGCCTAGTCTGACTATGGGCCCCCCACCCCACGGGCCCCAGTGCAGCCACACTGCCTACACTTTCTGTATTTGTGCCCCTGGGCTGCATGTACAACTAACACACAACTCACTGCAGACTGAGTCAAAATGAAGTCGTTGATCCAGACTAACATTCACATAATAATCTATTCTGGGTGAGTTGGTTTAGGCAAGGACAATATCAGTTCAAATATGTGGTGGATGTTTCATAATAAACCCAACTTTAAAGACCTGATATTATGCTCAGGTTCATGATTGTATTTAGAGGTTGTACCAGAATAGATTTAGATTAAGTAGTTTAATTTTCCAAAAATACTATATTTTTATTGTACTGCACATTGCTGCAGCTCCTCTTTTCACCCTGTGTGTTGAGCTCTCTGTTTTAGCTACAGAGTGAGACCTCTCACTTCTGTTCCATCTTTGTTGGAAGTCACACATGCACAGTACCTAGGTAAGGACTACTAGCCAGTCAGAAGCAGAGTATGAGGGCGTGTCCTGACAGTACCTAGGTAAGGACTACTAGCCAGTCAGAAGCAGAGTATGAGGGCGTGCCCTGACAGTAGCTAGGTAAGGACTACTAGCCAGTCAGAAGCAGAGTATGAGGGCGTGCCCTGACAGTACCTAGGTAAGGACTACTAGCCAGTCAGAAGCAGAGTATGAGGGCGTGCCCTGACAGTAGCTAGGTAAGGACTACTAGCCAGTCAGAAGCAGAGTATGAGGGCGTGCCCTGACAGTACCTAGGTAAGGACTACTAGCCAGTCAGAAGCAGAGTATGAGGGCGTGCCCTGACAGTAGCTAGGTAAGGACTACTAGCCAGTCAGAAGCAGAGTATGAGGGCGTGCCCTGACAGTACCTAGGTAAGGACTACTAGCCAGTCAGAAGCAGAGTATGAGGGCGTGCCCTGACAGTAGCTAGGTAAGGACTACTAGCCAGTCAGAAGCAGAGTAGGGCGGGGCCTGACAAGCAAGCTAGTGTGATCCAAAACAAACCTGTCTGTCAGAGTCTGTCCAAGGTTTCTCCCTAAAAGGGAGTTTTCCTCACTACTCGAGCCTAAAAGAAAAAAAAGATAATACATTTTATTTTTATTATCATCATCATCATTATTTATAGTTCAGTAAATTATACCAATGTTCAGGACAGTTCGTCCTGTCTCGCAGCGTCGAGTCTGTTCTGTGATGTACAGGGTGATTTCAGTCTGGTTGACAATCGCCCAGATCGCTCGGATAGACTTTCACGTTAAGTCATTTTTTCTCAAACTGCGTGCACTGCAATGCAATCCCTATGAGTTCCGGGAGGGCTCGCCCTAACGTGTTTTCGTCATACGTTACCTGATGCGTTCATGCGCTCCTCGATGGTCCAATTACCCGATTTGGGAAGTCGTATAACCGGGGATTTTCGCGAAGCTGGTATGAGTGGAAAAAGTAGCTAGCGGGATGTGAAGGCTAACGCTTTATTCTGCTACCCCTGCATTCTGTCCCATCCTGATGGCAGCACAGACACCGCATGGACAACTACGGGTGTCACCGACATGCATCATCTCTCAGAGAAGGTAAAAAAGCATGAAACATCGAAGATGCATATGGACAGTTGCCTGAAACTTTCGGCTTTCGGGAGGGTCAACATTGCCAAACAGTTGGATGAGAGCTACAGGATAGCTGTGCGTCGGCACAACGATGAGGTGAGCAAGAACTGCCGCATTCTAGCCCGCCTTATGGACTGTGTGAAGTTTTGTGGGGTGTTTGAGTTAGCCTTGCGAGGCAAAGATGAAAGCGAGGGCTCTAGCAACTCTGGGATTTTTCATGGACTGGTCAACTTAGTGGCGTTGCTAGACGAGGTGTTTGAGGAGCATTTGAAAACTGCCACAGTCTTCAAGGGAACGTCAAAGACTGTGCAAAATGAGCTGCTGGATTGCACGTTATCAGTCATTAGGGAACGTATCGTGTTGTAAGTCAGCAAGTTTCGTAGCAATCCAAGCAGATGAGACCACAGACGTTTCTACACAGACTCGGCTGGTGCTTGTGTTGAAGTACATTGACGGGAACCATGCTGTGTAAGAATCTTTGAAGAATCAGTCTTCTCACTGAAGACAAAGGCAAACTCATTGCGCAAGCATACAACGGGGCCAGTGTGAGGAGAGAGAGGGCTGGTGTGTAGCAAAAGGTGCGTGAACATTATGAAAATGCCCACTATGTGCATTGCTACGCACACCAGCTGAATTTGGTGATGCAGCAAGCTACTTCTCACATCTCAGCAGTAAGAGTTTTCTTCTCTGACTTGGGTGGCATTACTAGTTTCTTTTCCCGGTCCCCCAAACGCACCAGCATTCTGGACCAGATTGTTGCACAAAGGCTGCCATAAGCATAGTCCACTAGATGGTACTTCAACAGCAGAATCGTGAACACTGTCTATGAAAACCTAGATGACCTTATAGAGTGTTTCGAGTCCATCAGGACAGACCACTCATTTGACAGCAACACAGTGAGAGAAGCGTCTGGCTTCCTGAGGATGCTGCAGGATGATCAAATCATGCCTCATGTTGACATGATGTACCAGCAGCTGCAGAAGAAAGACATTGACACGGTCTTCATCAAACGTTCCCTCCAGCGCTTCACAAGCAGTGTGCAGGCCATAAGGTAAGTTCAAATTATATTGTCCATACCTTCTCAATATAGAACCTTGTCATACTAACCAAATGTAGTATTTATGCATACATGCTTGACTCCCAGAAGTTGTAAACTATTTTGATCATCTGAAATGTATGAAGTGTTGAAAATTGTAATTACACTTAGTTTAACAAATATAAGCATAGCCATCAACTTTGACAGTTCAGAAAATGACATCATTTTACTGTTGCAGTCTTTTAAACCAGGAAAAGACAACACTTGTATCATATTACCATATCCAAAATGTAAGACAATATCTAGCCTCATATAGCTATATCGATATGATATCAATATATTGCCCAGCCCTGCTCTCACCTTGAGCAAGAGTGCTGCGTCATCCTTCTCAGGAGTCTGAACTCACGTTTGGTGTTGTCTGTCTTGAGAAAGTTTAATAGATGGACGCCACTAAGCAGCAAACAGTGGTGGAAGAAGTATTCAGATCCTTTACTTCAGTAAAAGTACTAATACAACACTGTAAAAATACTCTGTTACAAGTCAAAGTCCTGCATTACATTTTTTGTACTTAAGTAAAAGTATGTAAGTATCATCAGGATATGTAGATAGATAGATTTTTATTGATTCCAGTGTTGCAGCAAAATATCAGACACACAGCACACATACAGAATATACATGAAATAATAGGGTACAATATACATGAAATAATAATAGAATATAAGAACAAATAATTTAAAATATATACAAGTTGGGAATAAAAATGTACAACTGTTTAACTAGTAATGATAAAGCTGTAGATAAACCTATTGTGCAAGGTGAACTTAGTGCAGTTGTGATGTCTATGAGTCTTATCTCAGTGAAGAAGTGTTAAATAGTTGTATTGCCTGCGGCAGGAATGATTTCCTGTAGCGGTCCGTGCGACATCGAAGCTGTCGGAGCCTCTTAGAGAAGGTGCTCCTCTGTTGGACCAGTGTGGGGGGGTGGAGAGGGTGGTCGGGGTTATCCATGATAGATAACAGTTTGTTCAGTGACCTTTTCTCCACCACAGCTTCAAATGTACCTAAAGTATCCAAAGTAAAAGTACTCGATGCAGAACTCTCCTCCCATTGTAGAAAGTGTAAAGGATCCTAAAACAGTTGTGTGTTTAATGATCTAATCATCTCAGCTGGACTTGTAGGCCGTTATATTGTAGCCTCACCTGCAGACAACGCAGCCATGTACAGCCATGCAGACCTCCTGCACCCCCCGCCCCTCTGTTGACTGTAGCTGTATGCACTGTGCTCAACTGTTTCACATTGTATTGCTGTTGAACGTCTGCCTGTCTGCGCTGCTCAGTTGATTAATGCAGATGGAACTTGGCTGAGTTCATGGCTGCTGCCTCTGTCAGAGTAATGACGCTACATCCCCACACACACACACACACACACACACACACACACACACACACACACACACACACTGAGGAGTGTCCCGCAATGTATCACTGTGAACATTAAGTGATGATAGAACACAAGGAAACAGGGATTTGCGACACAGACACACACACACACACACACACACACACACACACACACACAGAGCTCCAGTGTGAGCGTTGTAGGAAGGGGAGGGGGTGATGGTGGGGGAGTTCAGAACGATGACGCTGGGAAGGGCAGTTATCTTCATTTCTAGGTGATTCACGTTTGAAGTGGGCCTGCAAAATTGCTTTATGGAAAGTGGCGAGCGGCTCGGCGGGAACATTAGGCGGGAACATTAGGCGGGAAGCAGTGGGGAGGCCGGCGTTTCATTAGGGAGCTCTACTGTGCCTTTATTACCCGGATTTGGAGTTTTATGGTGATCATTATTTGTGATAGAATTATTATTCGCATATATCTGGCAGTCAGCTGTTTAGGTTTGGGACACTGGGACACAGCGTCTGTATGACTGAATCCATAAGTGGTTTCTGAGGTGATCTGTACAAGGTTAGCTGTGTTTCCTCCTACTGTGTGCTGTGTTTGTGTGTGTGAGCTCAGGCGGGAGTCAAGCTGTCGGCTGGTCCGTCGGCCTCGGCGGGTAAAGTCTCAGAGGGGTCCGGGGCGAGGTGGGAGCGGCTGGCGTTGGCCAGACAGTGCTGGGTGATCTCTGACTGAAGCCTCGTCTGAGTCTCCATCAGAAATTCATCCTGTTGATCACACACAAACATACAACCATCAAAATCAGGCAACAGGATTAGCATGAGAAGGGAACCACCAACTTATTTGACATCTTGATTGCAGTACTGTACAGTTTACCTAGGTTTTTACAGTGACATTTGTTATATACAATATATACAGTTATTATAGTAACGTCACTGTGAATCTGAATCCACAGTGTAGCCAGTAAGTTATTGTAAAACCCTCTGAAATGTCAAACAGTGTACTTTTATACTTTCTTTACCTCACGTCAACGTTTGCTCCTCTTCAGTTAGTGATTTCATACATGAGCTGACAGAATGTGCCTGATGACACCTTATTCCCAGAAAAGAAAAAAAAAGGAGCCCCTCCAAATAACAAAAGGTCAGAAGGTCGCTGCACAACTTGTGTTTTTAGTTAACAAACTAAGCGTGGATGGGAGGACAGGAAGAAGAGAGGAGTCACAGAAGGAAGACATTAAAGTGTGGAGAAGAAAAAGGACAGAGCAGAGGACAGGTAGTGTGCCGACTCCTGGCTCGCTGCTAATTGCCACAACCACTGATGCACTATCCCGCCTCATAAATTATCGCTATGACGATGGCTGTGATGATGTCAGGAAAGCCCAGCATCCCAAAACCAACAGCAGCCTCTCTACTCCTGTCACCACTCTCTGCTTGGTCTATTTAAACACATGGAAATAGATAATGATGCCAAAACCAGCTGGGTTTTTTTTCTCCAAAAAAGATCTATTTATGCAAATTTAAAATGTGGAAAATGCTGGCTTAGCAAAGGGAACGAAGCCTGAGGAAGGTGAGGGACATCCAGCCGAAAATGAGGGAAAACGCCACCGATATAGACTAACCAGCGACAAATAAACAAATATACAACCTACACAACAACACAAAGACATAATTAAAAGGCAACAAGTAATAGGGATCCAATTCAATTGTATTCCATTTTATTTATAGTGTAAAAACATAACCGAAGTTATCTCAGGACCCTTTACAGGTAGAGTAGGTCGAGTTGTGACCTCTGTGGGGTCCTGACCCCCATGTTAGGAAACACTGCCATATTCCCTTTCCGTCATTAATAAAAAATGGACCATTTTTTTTTAATCAGGCCTTAAAAAGGAACCTTTTTTCTTAACAAAAAACAAACTCTTAACTTTCAAGCTGCAGCGAGCTCTTCTCTGTTCTCCTCTCTCCCCTCCTTTCAGTTCACCCCCCCCCCCCCCCCCCCCCCCCCCCTCCTCCCCTCAGTGGCGGCGGTCTGCAGCAGAGCAGTTAATAAAGAGATTGATTATCGGCCTGTCAGGAAGTGACAGTTGGACAGGGCTGCTCTGCGTGAATGACAGAGGGCACGCTCACCACGCAGCAGCCCGCCCGCCTGACACACACACACACACACACAGAGATACTTTTGCCAACACCGGGGGTAGGTGAGGTGGTGGAGGAGGAGGATGTGGGGGGGGCTGCATGGGTGAGAGGCAGGCATGTGGAGAACAGCAATGCAACCTTCTGCTGGTGAAAGGCTTGTCTGTGTGTGTTGGAGTGTGCGTGTGTGTGTTGGTGTGTGGGGGTCAGGGTTCACAGCTACTGCCTTCTGGAGAGAGAGAAAGAGGGAGGCCAATGATGCCATACACAGGAGCCAAAGGGATCAAAAGAGACTCAGGAACACACACACACACACACAGATAATACAACATAAACCCAGGATACAGTGGATTTACACACTCACATCCTAGCAGCACACACACAGGTGCCCTGCTTATTGCCCCTGGCTTGTTGGAATGTTGGATTTGTGTCTCTCAGCACCAAACCACCAGGGATCGCTCTGAGCTGTCAGGTAGTTTTGGTGTAGGATTTGCTGATCATCTGGTCACCTGCTGGGGACCAAAAGGAAGTTTCTAATACACAATCATTATATAAAAAAGCAGCTGTAACACAATGAATAAATTTTTCGGAGCGTCACAAATACCGTGTCGTGACTCTTTGAAAGACGGACTCTAGTGCTCATGTTCTATTGGCATTATTATTCTATAATGCAGAAGGCCAATGAACCTTTTTGGGGCGCTTAGTGAGCAACTGTGACTGGAATAAAAGGAGCGCCATGTTGAAACCCTTCCCTGAGTTCATTTAATCCATCTGTAGACACCACACAAGCAAGCAGAGATGTGGTGACATGTGCAGGGTTAGGGTGTAAATGGGGAGTCTTCTGGGTTGGTCAAATATCTTCTGTTCTGTTACATTTGTTTGTTTTATTATAATAACTTACAGTAAAAGGCTACAAGTATTAGTTCACAGACTGGTTCAGCAATTGGTCCGAGTCCTGATTCATTCACAGTTTTTGGGGAAGACATGCTGGAAAATTGTCACAGGTCGGATTCAAACCCTGGACCTCTGCGTCGAGGCATAAACCTCTCAGTATATGTGCGCCTGTCCTACCCACTGAACCAACCCGGCCACTAGGTTGTATATTTTTGACATCATATTTAAGGTTTCATTTCATATGTATTGCTTAGCCTATTTCATTGGTCACTTTTCTAGATGCATTACTTATGATTTGCCTTTCCTTCTTAACTGATGAACTATGTTTGCATTGTTTTTTATATTTGTATTTTTTTTTATTTAATGTCTAAGCGGGCTCTTCACTTATATCCTTTGTGTAATAGAGTTGGCTCTGTTGTGTCAGTATGACGGTTATGAATCGTCTGCTGTTTAACTCTCTGACTAATATCTCTTGTTATTTATCACTGTGCATGTGTGACCAAACTATTTTCTATAACTGTACTCTCATAGCATCATACAAATGCTCAGAAGTAAAAAAAAAAAAAAATGTTAAGGTGTTTTTTGGAAGGGAACACAAAAGTTCAAAAAAGAAGAGAAGTCCAAGGCACTCTTCTGGCAAAAAAAGTTATTAAAGCCTTTATTTATATGGCTATTTCATATCAAAATGGTTAGTACATTAAAATAGAGTTGAGTAACAACCCAAGCACAGTTTCCTCTTTTGAAGATACAATATGGTTGCAAACACCACATTGGTAACAAATGCCAAGTATGACCACCAGATGGCTCTTATAGAAAAGAAAAGTGTGTATATATATATATATATATATATATATAACAACAATACATAACAATGTTCCAGCATTTTTTTGGGCAACAGCATCAGACCACATCCATCAGAACAACTGCAAAAAAGGGCCGTAATCAACAAGAAATAACAGCTTTAAACTGAAAGGAACTTTTTAAAGGAACAAACAACAAATGATCTTTCTCTTACAATAAAAAAGGTCAATTCATAAGCAGTGAAACTTATTTTGCACACATAATTTGATGTAGTGTACCAATTACTGTATGTATTTATCAGAGAGGAACATGCACTCTGACTCTATCTGTTCACCCTGATGGACTTTGCACCTACATTAGAGCATACATTAGAGAACAGTGTTAAATGTCGGAGTGTCCCCAGCCTGTCTCCACAGTCACATGGGAACATTTTGGCAGTGCTCTGGCACAAAACAACCACCCAGTCAGCATATAGTGAGCGGCTGGTGTAGCAGTAAGGAGCATATGCCATGTAATGAGGCTGACAAGCGTCCCTCCACCCCATGGCTTTAGCTGTAGCTACAGACAATATATCTGACCTGAGTAAAGCATGACAGGTCACAGGTTATGTTGCTTTGTGAAATGATCCTCTATGTTGATTATTATGATATAGCACTTAGAGTTGGTGAAATTCTATATTTGTCTGCTTGTCAACCAATCCCATGTGCAGATCCGACAGTGAATGTCTTTACTAACAAGTTCTGTGTGTGTATCACAGCCTGACACACACACACACACACACACACACACACACACACACACACACAGTCCTGCTGCCACAAATACTCACTACAGCACCAAATGTGGATTAATCCGCGGCTGTGACCAGTTGTGTTTGGAAATTACTGAGCCTTTACATTTCTTTTAAAGATGTATGTCTTCAGTAGGAACTAGTGCTGTTAAATGATTAAAATATTTAATCGTGATTAATCACATTAATGTCAGAGTTAACTTGCAATTAATCGCACATTTTTATCTATTCTAAATGTCCCTTGATTTCTTTTTGTCCAATTATTTTTTGTCATTTTAATGCTCTTATCAACATGGAAAAGTGGATCGGCCTGGCTTTGTGCTTGGCCATCAGCTGTGTGCTTGGCCATCAAGTGGTCTTTCAGACTGGACGTGCTGCGATGATAGCTCAGTTCACAACGACCAAACACACAGATCACTTTGGTCTCGTCAATGGAACCATTTGGCAACTTTTTAAAAGTAAACTTTCCATTCAGAATCTTATTGGCATCCATTTTGGCGTCTCGCGCTCGCCATCCACTCAAAACGTAACGTTAGCCTACTACTCTTTGGCCGGCTCGCAAGCCCAAACATGTCTCCGGCGTGCCTGTTATTTTGTTTCCGGTCTAGCTTGATCCGGTGTGGTGTTGTAGTTTTTCTAACGTTACTAGTTGTTGCAACAGCATGTGAAAAAAACTACAAAGTTTATAACACGTTTAACTGACAGCACTAGTAGGAACCAATGGGCTTGGAGCTGAGAGCCACAGACACAAAGTCAGAAAGTACTGAGAGATGGACAACTTCAGGGGTTTCCAAACTTTTTGTGTCTGTGATCCTTTACAATTCTATGACACATATGTTAACTACATCTGCTGATGTAGATGATTGAAAGCCCTGGCACAGGTGCGGTTTCTAAGGTCAATAAACTTTAAACCTCAGCTGACACAATAATCTTAACTCAAGTGCCACTAATAGCTTTGTTTCTGCATGCTTGTAAGGACTTATCCTGTTTGAAAAGAAGAACTAGTTACTGGATCTGAGTTAAGATGCTTTTGTCACACTACTGTTCCCGAAGACAAGACTGAACTGACAGCTTCATGTTAAATATGTCTTTTTAAAAATGTGCTTATATCTACGGGGCACAGTGGGGGTTAGAATGAGTCAGGGGGGTATGCATATTTATTGGGCCTTATGCCTTTAGTGCAGTTTTATCTTTTTTTCTCCATTTAGTTTTTCCTAATTGTTGTTGTGTTGTCAAAAAAAACCTTTTTTCAAGAATTACATTAATAACCATCCACCTGACATTCTGACATTCAACTGAACTCATTTGGCCTTTCAGTTTCACTGCTTTCTTTTTAAATGTGTTTTTGCCCATTCCCCCTAGCTGTGCTTCTTGCAGCTTCCAAAAATACATTGGTGTTTGCACGAAGAAGTCTTTTTGACACCGATCATTGTTTATGTGCAGAATGTTCCACTTTCTCCCATTTTCTTAAAAATCTGACATGCTATTAACAATATTTTAGTGTCTGATTCCTTACTTGTTCATTTCGCTGTGCAAAATTGCTGTACATCTCATGGGAATGCCATGCTGTAATATCTTCCTACATAGGATCGAGGTGCCAGACTTTCAGCAAAGCCAAACTAATTTACTGATTTCACACACACACACACACACACACACACACAGTCCCCTAATCTACACTACATTTATTTGCACTTGATCATCAGTGGAACAATCAATACCTAGACTGAGTAAGTGGACTGCTGAGCCTCGTATCAAGATGACCCCCCCCCCTCCATCTTTCACACCCAGAGAGAAGGAATCAGAGTGGGGGAGGAGGAGCGGGAGGACGAGGAGACGCAGATGGACAAGTGCTTTTACGAGTCTTCCTCTGGCTCGGTGCCACAGCCACAGACTCTCTTTGTTTGCCCGGCTACTAAACTAATAGAGATAAAGGCAGGTTCCTGCTGGCCCCGAATTAGAAAATCATTAAGGAATACAAACATACAAACACACACACACACACACACACACACACACACACACACACACGCACATGTACACATGTAAATATTAAAGACTGCTTCTGCAACATCAGTACAGAATACAACTCAAAATTGCACGCACACACGCACGCAGTTTATTTCACTGCTTTTTTTGTTTGTTTTTGTTTCAATCTTTCATGTAGTGGATGTCCTTACAGTGTTGCATGATGGGAGAATACCGTTGGAACTTGGATGTTGAATGAGATTTCAGGTCCAGAAAAGCGTCAGTGAGCCTCGGCCATTCTTGAAGCTCTAAATATCAGTGGTCAGATTGATCTGGTTGAAACTGTGGTTTGTCAGGCCATAGTACAGTACGTTCAGCTGATATTCCAACAGTGCTAACCTTACACTAACCTTCTGTTTCTATTGTGAAGTTTGAAGAAGAGCTTTGCTAAATATTAATTCCAGCTTGTTATAGGCTGCATTGTTGTGCACTTGACACTGCAAATTTAAGCTAAGCTTCCAGTTTCTTTCACCAATGACTGATTTCTTCTCTTCTCATTCTGCGGTTGTTCAGAGGAATCGTTGTCTCTTTCTGCCCTTTCACTTGTCAGTCTGGTTGTATACATTGTACAGCGTTTTGTTCTCCATTTAGTTTAAGCGTTGTCGCAGCAGATTACAAACTTTTGAGTATGTATGTATGCATGCATATATATATATATATATATATATATATATATATATTTATATTGTTATTGTTTATCTATATATATATATATTTTTTATTATTAATACTGATGCATTTATGCAGCATTTTAATGTTGTAAGTGGTTGTGGTGGGGCTAATGTTATAGTTGGGTTGAGTTTTAAAACAAGTCATATTTCAGAAGGTGATCATACAGTATATCACATGTGCATGTACATTTTTAATCTTCAAAGTAACTAAAGCTGTCAAATAAATGTAGTGGAGTAAAAAGTACAACATTTCCTGAAACGTAGTAAAGTGGAAGTTTAAAGTAGCACACAATGAAAATACTAAAAAAAAAGTACCTGGAAATGGTACTTAAAATTATAAAATGAGAAATGGTAAATTAGTAAACTTTAGAATCATTCCACAGCCGAAAAATGCAAGCAAAGAAACAGCATAGGACTGATCCAGACAGACAGCAAGATGGCAGCAGAAGACCACTAGTATCCTAATGTTCACATGTTTGAATATTCAATAGTAAGCCACTACATGTCAGGTGTTTTCTGCCGCTGTGGTCAATATTGAACCCTAATTTCAACAACAACAACAACAACAACACATGTGGGAGGTTCTGATTTGAAAACTCTGCCTCCTCCTCGCCTGATGTCTCCACGTGGGAACAGCCTCTACCTCTCCGTCTTCGTCTCAACATTAGTTAAGATGGCTGCACAGTGGCTGCCGGGAACGAGCGTTTAAGGCTCTCTGAGGTGCAGGGGGCTTAAACTAGTTCATTTGTTAGCTCTGCATTCCCAAAGACAACCTTACAAATGGAGCCACTTTCCACTTATTATTAGCAGGGAGGTAAAGAAACAACGGCTCCACTGAAACACACACACACACACACACACACACACACACTAAAGGGTCAAAAGGCTCACACTAATGCAGATACATGGGGAGGTGTGTTTTCAATGTGGTACATGTTGAATGAAGTCTTATTTTGAAATCAGTGTAGAGACAGAGCAACATAGAGAGGAAAGGAGATGGTGTTTGTCAAATGTGAACATGTTCAGGTTCAGAGGCAGATCAATTTGAATACACACACACACACACACACACACACACACACACACACACACACACACACCTATGCACACACGCACGCACGAAGCATAACAATACCTGTGCCTAAACCAGGGCTCAGCGAGCATTAAAATGTGTTCATAAAAAAAGAAAAAAAAAGAGAAGAAAACAGCATATGGAAGCCCCAGCAGAGGCATTCTTATTTCTATCTGTGAAAATTCATTACGGATTCCCACAATGAGTGTGTGTGAGAATTCACTGTTTGTTCTCGTCTGGGCTAAACAAAGGCACATGTGCTCATTTTCAGAGCGGGATGTGGTGTGGCCTGATTTCAAAGGCACAACTTGAAAGACGACAGACAGCTATTTACAATATTTATACATTTAGGATGCCGATACTATGCATATTACATGTCTGTCTTCCACTGTGCGTGTGTGTGTGTGTGTGTGTGTGTGTGTGTGTGTGTTAGAGACGACATTGGTGGGGAAGGGAATCGCTGATGAAAAAAGGGTTACTTTGGAATTTCTCTGATAATTGGTGCCTTAAAAGGAGCTCATTTTTAACTATGTCACCACGACTGCTCGATGACAATTAATCTGTTTGCGGCTGCTTCCTTGGCATCTGTGCCAATTACTTTATATGCTAATATATGTAAATGACATCTCAGATGCCAGTTTCAAGTGTTATGCGAGTGGCGTATTGTGTCTTTTTTTTTAAGTCATATTGTTGAGGCTGATCAACAATGCGAGTGCTTTAAATTTGGAGGTGTGTAAGTTATTGATTTCCTCCCTGGCCTAGTGTTTCCCCATAAACACATTTACTGACTCACATATGATACATTTCAAATGAATTTCAGCATTTGTCTTTCTGTTCCCCCCCCCCCTGAATTTGTCTCTTGTCAGGGTAGAAAAAAAAAAAAAATTAAAATAAAATATTAATTTACACAAAAGATAATTGCACAGTTTGTACATATTAACCCTCTGGGGTCTGAGGGTGTTTTCACACACACAGATGTTTTTAGCATGCTCAGATATTGTTGTGTATTTGAACCTATCGAGGTACGTCGTAGGTTTTGTATTCAGCACAAGCCCAGCTACAATAATATCTAAGAAGAAATGGATTTCATGATTCTTTTTAAGGAAGGAACAGTGTTTTGTCAGGTTTTGTAGAGCAGTTATTCTGTCTTTAAGGTCTGAGAAACTCGCACTAACAATGAGACATATTCACAACGCCAAAAAAACAAAAAACCATTTGATTTTAAAATCTAATTCTGCAAAAAAAAGAAAAAGGTTGATTTTACATTTTTACAGCTGTTTTTGTGAAAATAGTAAACGCACCCTCCCAGATGTTGGTTAGGTGAAGGTTTTGGTCAGAGTTTCACTTATTTTATATATGAAAAAAGACTGAACAGTCCACTATTTTTTTTTGTACACAAAATGTATTCAGTAATTTATTTTCCTATACATTTCCTTTAAGATCACACTGTTTGATGGTATCGGCGGACACACACACACACACACACACACACACACACACACACACACACACACACACACACCCCCTGTATTTAGCATTTCTAAGTAGTATGTATACCACATAAGAGCTGTGAGCACATATAAGGACAAGAGTGTATCCATATGTTTGTCAATGATTATAACTCCTCCTATGAAGCATCCATAACAGGTGTATGAAGAGTAAATGACAGCTTGGTATCACAGTATGGCATTATATATGATTACACAGGGACCTAACCCTGCCTTATAAAGCATTTATTAACCATACACATCATTCACTGCCAAGCTTAAAACTATGAAGACAAATCACTACATAATGATAATTACAAATAACGATGATATTATTACAACTATGCTGTATTCTGTTATTTAGCATTCTTTATATGTTATATGGGGGGGTGTGGGGGGGGGGGGTGGTACAGGTGCTGACATATTCATCATTTACCGCTACATTACAGGGAGTTGTAAACCCGTTTTTAAGAGTTTGCATGTAAATGTTAAATGGGGAAGGCTAAAATAAAATGAGGATTCATTTCCTCGACAGAGCAACATAAAGAGCCAAGAACCACATTGGACTACCACTATTGGACAACCCTATTTGCTATTTGTCCGTGACCTTTCACCTTGTTTTTGGAAGTATATTATTGAGATATATGAGCAGATAATACTCTCTGAACAGAATCAGATTGTGTGCAGTGATGATCTCTTTGTGCCACAAACATCACACCGCTACTTTGAGTCGGAATTCACGTCAAATGGAAACTGAAGAAGAAAGATGAGATACAGTTGGAATTTCAGAGTAAGAGCTACACAGTTTCTCAACATGTCTTCGTGTACATACCTGTGAATATATTCATACAGACAATGGAGTTGTCTAAATATGCGAACACTTTGCCTAAATAAAAAAAAAATAAAAAAAATAGTCTAAAATGGACATATTTTAGTCAGTACCAAAAAAAAAAAGATATATATATATATATATTTTAATTATATACCGGCTAAAAAAAAGCTGCAGTGCAATCTCCCTCCGACAGAGAATCCTGTGAAATGGTTTCAGTTATAGCAGACTGTACATAACAGTGTTAAAGTCCATCAGCTCCTTTTCTACTCCAGGAAACTTGAGCAGCTCTTACTGTACAACAAATGGAGAGAACTGACTTCATTTGCCGTTGTTCAGTGGAAGTGGAATAACGCTGAGTAAATGTTAATGAATGCACTTGGAGCATACTCACAGAACCCTGTTCTCTTTCTATAAATGGCAGTAATTACCAGCCGTTCCTTCATCGACAGACACACGGCGCGGCTTTAAGATGCCTTTCTATTGTTCTTCTCTTCCGCGTCTCTGCTCTGTCTGCAGCCTTCCATCACTCCGACAGAAGATGTCACTGTTGTATACCAAATATCTGCTCCCTGAGGGTGGGTGTGTGTGTGTGTGTGTGTGTGTCTCAGATGAGAGAATGTGTTTTCATGTTCATCAGTAAGAAACAAAGCTATGTTGTATTTAAGGCGTTTGACTGTGAAGTTTTGACAATGCAACAGACAAAAGAAAGAAATCCATTAGAATGTATCCAGCTGGGTGATCTTTAAATAAGAGATAAAGACATGAATGTAAACCCAATACAACTACATTACTTTGATTGTTGAGCAAATAAAGATTAATTGGGTTTAAAGTGCAATTTTAAGGTATGAAAACTGTCCCTTTTCTTATTATCTTCATGCATTTTTTTTTTGCACCGTACTTAGTCCTAAAATCCTACGAATAACTTTAATTTTGCACGGCACATGCAGTACGCAGACTAAACATGGCCTATGAAAATATAAAAAAATAATTATGCCAGTATTATTCCAGTGCTAAACTATTCATTACAACAATTATGAAAATGACGCCGGGTGTTTAAGGAGTGGGAGGTGGTGCCACGCTCTGTTTTAACATACACATTGTTATCCGGCTTCACTGCAGTCTTCTACTGTACATGTTGGGGTGTTTTTTTATTCTTCTGGTAATTACAACACCAACATATTTGGGACGTTATGATTTGATAATTATACTGGAGGTTCACCGGGAGAGAGATGATGAAAAAAAACAAAAAAAGAAAGAGCCAAAATAAAAGTCACAGGAATGAAACCAAGAGGCTGAACATGAGACGCTCCGAAGATGACGCGTGAATAAAACATAAAACATTCCTCTGACCCTGTATGCATAAACAAAAACATACACGCATGCAATTAACTACTCTCAGTCTTGGAATGATATTTGAGAAGAATTTTTGTTTTATGGTGGGGTAACAGATTCAACAGGCTTTATGTTACCATTACAGACAGATTTGGTGTGTGCTTTGTCTTTTGTTAAATTGCTCTGTTTTTGTATTGGAGTTTGGTTGATGGCTTTCTACATAAACTTGACTTTATTTGAGGCTGTTCAGGGATAAGGTTAAACCAGTCTAGCATTTGCATTGATCCACAGTAACTTGGCCTGTAGGGAATATTGAGATATTGATAAAACTGGACAATATTATTGATAAATATTGATATTTTAATACAAATAAGTATATAAATTTAACAGACAAATATTCAAAGGTTGGTCACAAAACCACAGTTGTGTTCCCCACAATGACCCAAAACTGAATCAATGTTCATCTTTAAATGACACAGTGACTATAAGTGTTTTAGTGTGACATGACAAGAAATACGGAATTATTATTTTCATGAATGAACCTGAGAATGAAACATGCTCTGGGCAGTAAATCCAATTCCATTTCAAATGCTTCCATTTGGCTGTTGGCTGGAAATAGTCTCCAGCAAATGCATGGTTTTCTCCTGTTGGTTTGATAAAAAGTGAGCAGCTGTTTTAGGACATTTTAAGTGTTTTTTTTGTTTTTTTTCCCTTTTTAAATGAAGCTACTGTATACATGAGCTGTTTTCGAAGATTCACGTCTTGAGTAGAAAACTAAAGGGCTCGGAGCTGAGCGCCACAGACAGGGAGGCAGAAAGTACTGTGGGAAAGTCTGGGAAGGTTCTCAGTCACCCAGGTCATAGTTCTGACTGAAGGCTAGAGAAACCCAGCTGGGTAGCGTTCAGTCAGAACTGAAGAAGTCTCTCGGATGGGATCATTGAGCCTCTGGAACTATCGTGTAAAAAATATAAAAAAATAAATTAAATTAAATTTTAAAAAAAGAGATCCAATCCAAACGGGAAACCGAGCACAATCAGCACCGATACAAACAACAACCACAACAAAAGAAGTTAAAAAGTGTAGCAACACCTGATATTTTTCCGGCACTCACTCCCCATCTTGCCTAAAAAAAAACAACAACACATTTTTGTATGATGCAGCACATGATCAGAACTAGAAGGGTGCTCTGCTCCACGACTTATTGACAGGCAGGCCCAAGACCTGCAGCAAGCAGCGTCTACTTCTATAGCACCTTTCACAGACTCCGGTCACAAAGTGCTTCACAGTCCAAGAAATACAATCTAATAAAATCTAGAGATAGTCCGATACCATTTTTTTTTTCTTCCTGATACCGATTCCGATACCTGAACTTGTGTATGGGCCGATACCGAGTACCGATCTGAGACCAGCGTGTTCAAAAATGATTTTATTATGTTCCTTGCAAATCCTCCTAAATAGGTGGATAGTAGCAGGTCACAGGCTTACTTTAGTGATACGGAGTTATCGGTTTCAATGTGAGTTTCACAATAATGCATCTCCTCTATTGTCATTGTTTAACACTGTGTGGGAATGCTCATCAAAACCACAAACTGTTCACCTTAAATGTATCATTTTCTAACTTACGTCTTGCATAGTTTCATTTCTTTCCAACAAAACAGACAAGGCTGCTTCCTGACCTTAAACTACATACACACACCTACCAGCGCTCTCTCTCTCTCTCTCCTCCCTCCATCCGACCCTGTATTTATCAGGCTGTGTGACTTTCTAATCCCTCTCTTTAGCAGCGGTGTGTGAAAGCTAACACTCCTCCATGTGATTATGGAGGGCCCTGGGCTGCTGGTTATCTGGAGAGACCACCGCAGAGACCCCCGGCCATGCACTTCCAAGCCAGCGCCACTTTAATTCTTCCTAATTGATCTTCACACTTTATAACTTTTTCCCTCCCTGAACCAACACAGGTAGAGCTCCGTCTGTCGTGGCTCTGTTTCTTTATTTAAATCTAACTCCTGAAATGTGGAAGCAGAATTTTTTGGGAAAAAAAACTAACTCTTATTATATTTTAAGTGTTGTGGCTCTATGGTCAGTTGGTCCTCCTCTGTGGTCCAGACTGGAATATCTCAAGAACTGTTGCATGTATTGACATGGAATTTTGTACAAATATTTATAACGTGTAAAATGTCCACTTATCCCGAGGCTCTATGAATCTGCTTCATCAATGTATTGTTACATGGGCCAGAGAAAACACAAGAGAGTCTGATGGGAAATGACAACTGAGAACTGGAGCTCTGAACACAAACACACACAGAGGCAGACTCTCACACACTGCATCTGTTTCTTGCTAGTTTACAGCTACTCTCCGTACAGTTGTACATTGGCTGTTTGGGTCAAATTAGTCTCGCATAGCCAGCTCTATCTCCCCAGCGTTGTGGAGTAAGGTCTGGCTACACCACACGTACATTCTGGGATAGGAGGAAAAAAGCTCTGGGTTGTTTGCATTTTTTTTTTTAGCCAATCATCTTGGGCGGCGCTAAGTTCCGGACGCAGCAACGGTGGCTCTGCAGAATAGTCTCGGGGAGGAACTTGTTTTGGTGGAACATTTACACCCCACAAAAGAAAACTCCACATATAATATTACATGAAGTTAACTGTTGACACAATACAGTAACGTGAGCTGATACATGGTTAAACCTCATTGGCTCTTACCAGTGTATCTCCGTGTGTACTTCGTCCACAGCAATCCTACCAATCAGTCCCAAAACCTCACTAAGAGGAAATGCCCTAAACATATCTTTGTAAATCTTAACAATCATTCCCTGAAAGAACCAAGCAGGCCTGCCTTGTTGTACCATCCAAATGTTCTTCAAAACTTGGCATTTTCAGCGTGTAGCTTGCTAGCTCGAAGTTTGTTGCTGTTTCTCAAAACGAAAGGATTTTGAGAATGGCAACACACAGAGAGCGGTAGGTGAGGTGGCTCACATGCCGGATGTCAGGCTTTATCCTGGAAATATACTTCCGTTGATGCAGACTAGGGTCAAATTGTCACAAACTGCACAGCAGATTCGAGAGTTGTGCTGCCTGTGATTGGGTCTTTACACAGGTGAATTTGAAATCCAGGGCTCTGTAAAAAGCCTTCCCGTCTGTGACATTTCCCAAGTAGACTCCCTGAGGGCAAACCCTGCCGACTGCCTCTCCATCAGTTTTGTCTCGGTGTTGTCTGTGACGGCGGCTGAATTACAGACTGTTTTAAAAGTCATACTTGTCACACAAAACAGAGCACCACCCACCAACGTCTTGTTCGTCTTGTGGCCATTTAGTTTCACGCTAAAATTGGAATACGGAAGGTTGTCTTTTCCAATGACTTTTGTGTATGTTTTCTACTGTTTGGACAGAGGAGATGACAAGTGAGGGATCTGTGTCATCAGCTGACGGCAGCTGTTATTCATCAGCACACAGCAATTATCCGATAAAGTCATTAGTAAATATATGCAAATATTTGTCATACATGTGTACTTGCGGCTAGTATATAGGAGTGTGTATGTATACAAATGTATTTGAAATGTAAAGGAGCAGGCAGAGGAGAAAGGAAAGGGCTCATTTCAGTGGCTTCCGCCTGAGCTGAGCTGCCATATGTACGGAAATGTTTCAGGTGACAGCAGTCGGCCCCGGCATGTTCTCCGAGGCTACCGTGTTGGTGAGGTGTGTTTGTGTGTGTGTGTGTGTGTGTGTGTGTGTGGATAGAATATAGGTCGCTGACACCTTAGTCTTGCCAGGTCATCTGTCAGAGAGCATCTTAATCACCGTTAATAACCACCAAGCCATCTGTCGGGATCCGTTCTCTCACTAACTGGTAGAACGAGCCTTAAAAGTAGTCATGTACAGGAGTTAAAGTGGTTTGGAACGATCCAAAACAGCGTTCAAGCACGTCCGATTAACTGGTCAATTAATCTAATCTATCTAGTTTTTATACATCAGTGTTTCACGTCAGTTTAAAATAACGGCAAATATCCATTTCAGTGTTTCCCCTGTTCATGCATCAGCGCACACAGTGAGTCCATGCTAGGGGGTGTGAACTAATCATTGCATCGATGCATCGCGATGTGGACCTGGACCATTCTGCATCGATGCAGTCACAGACCATACTCGATTATAGCCTAATGATGTTGATTTTCCCGTCGCTGCTTTATTTTGTCTTTGCTGTTGTCGGTTGAAAAAAACTGCCTTTTAAATGCTTGTCAGCAACTGGTCATATGGTGGCTTAGGAGGTGCGCGATCAAGGAAGGCTTGTATCATGTGGACATTTCCTCACTATCTGCTAGCTGCCTGTCCCCTGAACACACTGTAAAAAAACATCTCACTATCTGCTAGCTGCCTGTCCCCTGAACACACTGTAAAAAAACATCTCACTATCTGCTAGCTGCCTGTCCCCTGAACACACTGTAAAAAAAACATCTCACTATCTGCTAGCTGCCTGCCCCCTGAACACACTGCAAAAAACACCTCCTCACTATCTGCTAGCTGCCTGTCCCCTGAACACACTGTAAAAAACATCTCCTCACTATCTGCTAGCTGCCTGTCTCCTGAACACACTGTAAAAAAACATCTCACTATCTGCTAGCTGCCTGTCCCCTGAACACACTGTAAAAACATCTTACTATCTGCTAGCTGCCTGTCCCCTGAACACACTGCAAAAAACACCTCCTCACTATCTGCTAGCTGCCTGTCTCCTGAACACACTGCAAAAAACACCTCCTCACTATCTGCTAGCTGCCTGTCCCCTGAACACACTGTAAAAAACATCTCACTATCTGCTAGCTGCCTGTCTCCTGAACACACTGTAAAAAACATCTCACTATCTGCTAGCTGCCTGTCCCTGAACACACTGTAAAAAACATCTCACTATCTGCTAGCTGCCTGTCTCCTGAACACACTGTAAAAACATCTCCTCACTATCTGCTAGCTGCCTGTCCCCTGAACACACTGTAAAAAAACATCTCCTCACTATCTGCTAGCTGCCTGTCCCCTGAACACACTGTAAAAAAACATCTCACTATTTGCTAGCTGCCTGTCCCCTGAACACACTGTAAAAAAACATCTCACTATCTGCTAGCTGCCTGTCCCCTGAACACACTGTAAAAAACATCTCACTATCTGCTAGTTGCCTGTCTCCTGAACACACTGTAAAAAAAAAAACATCTCACTATCTACTAGCTGCCTGTCCCCTGAACACACTGTAAAAAAACATCTCACTATCTGCTAGCTACCTGCCCCCTGAACACACTGCAAAAAACACCTCCTCACTATCTGCTAGCTGCCTGTCTCCTGAACACACTGTAAAAAACATCTCCTTACTATCTGCTAGCTGCCTGTCCCCTGAACACACTGTAAAAAACATCTCCTCACTATCTGCTAGCTGCCTGTCCCCTGAACACACTGTAAAAAACATCTCACTATCTGCTAGCTGCCTGTCTCCTGAACACACTGTAAAAAACATCTCACTATCTGCTAGCTGCCTGTCCCCTGAACACACTGTATAAAAAAACATCTCCTCACTATCTGCTAGCTGCCTGTCCCCTGAACACACTGTAAAAACATCTCACTATCTACTAGCTGCCTGTCCCCTGAACACACTGTAAAAACATCTCACTATCTGCTAGCTGCCTGTCCCCTGAACACACTGTAAAAAAAACATCTCACTATCTGCTAGCTGCCTGTCCCCTGAACACACTGTAAAAACATCTCACTATCTGCTAGCTGCCTGTCCCCTGAACACACTGTAAAAAACATCTCACTATCTGCTAGCTGCCTGTCCCCTGAACACACAAAAACTGTGGTCTCTGACAGCCCAGGCTCCACAAACGACAACAAAAACAAACTGACCAACCTGCACCACCAAACGTAACAAACAGTGTGCCAGCGTTGCAGCCAATAACCGACAAGAAGGATTTGGGGGTGGGGGTTGGTGCGTGGACGGACGGAAGGGAAGGGATGAGGGAGGGGCAAGCTAATCTCAGTTTTGTTTGACAATACTTTGAACGTCAACAAGAAGTGACATCACCCAACATTGCTTAGAGTACCTTTAAGTAGTACTCCAGAGACCCGAACACCCATTTCCTGGGTGAAAGTCTCCGCTCCCTGCTTGAAAGCCCTGTGTTTCATGCCCCAGCCATCCACGCCAACCTTCATCCCTACGCGGACCAGAGCTGTCTTATACAGCAGCAGTCACTGTGGTGCATTCAGCAAAAAATACGTGGAATACATACAAATTACAGTGCTTTACTTTCGTAGCTTATATGTACGAATGGTTAATGAGAACAGCCTGACCATTCCTATGGAAACGGTATTGCATTTATACACTCACCTAAAGGATCAAGTTCAAGTCAAGTTCATGTTTATTGTCATATGCATATTAGTACGAAGTACCACAGCAATGAAATACAATGTGCCTTGGCACTCTCTCAGCACCAGTCAATAATAACAATTTATTATTAGAAACACCTGGAAGATTTCTCTTAATGCAATTATCTAATCAACCAATCACATGGCAGCTGCTTCAATGCATTTAGGGGTGTCGTCCAGATCTAGACAATCTCCTGAAATCCAAACTGAATGTCAGAATGGGAACGAAAGGTGATCTAAGCAACTTTGAGCGTAGCTGGGTTGTTGGTGCCAGACGGACTGGTTTGGCTATTTCACAATCTGCTCAGTTACTGGGATTTTCACGCACAACCATTTCTAGGGTTTACAAAGAATGGTCTGAAAAAGGAAAAACATCCAGTATACAGCAGTCTTCAAGGAAATTAATCAAGAAAATCTGTTGATGCTAGAGGTCAGAGGAGAACGGGCAGACTGATTCCAGCTGATAGAAGATCAACTTTGACTCAAATAACCACTCGTTACAACCGAAGGTATGCATTAAAGCATTTGTGAAGCCACAACACGCACAACCTTGAGGCGGATGGGCTACACCAGCAGAAGACTGGAAAAATGTTGCCTGGTCTGATGAGTCTTGATTTGTGTTGAGACATTCAGATGGTAGAGTCAGAATTTGGCATAAACAGAATGAGAACATGGATCCGTCATGCCTTGTTACCACTGGGCAGGCTGGTGGTGGTGGTGGTCTAGTGGTGTGGTGAATGTTTTCTTGGCAACCTTTGGGCCTCTTAGTACCAATTGGGCATCGATTAAATGCCACAGCCTACCTGAGCATTGTTACTGACCATGTCCATCCCTTTATGACCACCATGTACCCATCCTCTGATGGCTACTTCCAGCAGGATAATGCACCATGTCACAAAGCTCGAATCATTTCAAATTGGTTTCTTGAACATGACAATGAGTTCACTGTACTAAAATGGCCCCCACAGTCACCAGATCTCAACCCAATAGAACATCTTTGGGATGTAGTGGAATGGGAGCTCCATGCCCTGGATGTGCATCCCACAAATCTCCATCAACTGCATGATGCTATCCTATCAATATGGGTCAACATTTCTAAAGAATGCTTCCAGCACCTTGTTAAATCAATGCCACGAAGAATTAAGGCAGTTCTGAAGGCGAAACGGGGTCAAACACATAGGGTGTTCCTAATAATCCTTTAGGTGAGTGTATGTTGCATTATTAGCTTGTGTTGTTGAACAGCACTTAGCTTGAGGTGGACATACAGAGTTTTGGCTGTGAGTGGCACTGTTCAAGTAAATCCTCATAAGAAGAGGTCAAATCCAACCATCCATCCATTATCTGGAACTGCTTATCCCAGCTGACATTGGGCACCAGTTCAGCACAGGACTGACACATTGACCCCATTTACACCTGGTATTAAGATGTGTCATGTATCCAGAGTGAATAAATGTCATTTAACCATTTAGATTCCATTTACACCTGGTAATAAAATGTCTTCAGTGTCCACATTGAAATCCCATGGAGAGGCTGATGATCTAAATTGTTTATAATAACAGTACTACAAAATAATTATGAAGTCAAATTAAATTAAACAAATAAGTAAAATAAAATAAACATATTGACACATTAGACATTGAACAAACGTTTTTACTTCATTGGACTGTGTACTCACCACTGAACATCTAATAAAGCAGCTATAACATTCAAGGGACAGCAGCCTTTTCCTAGCTTTATGAAAAGTGAAACACACTAAAATGTCTCCTCCTTATTAATCATATTTAAATTCATAGTACGGACAAAAGTAATACATGCAGCAAATAAAGAAATAATGACTACTCCACACTTTTGTGTCCTTAAGGGCACACACATTGCTTATGCAGCACTCATGTGGTTTTCATATAGATTTTGTTCATTTCTATTCCTATATTGGCCATTTAGGTTTTCATGGAGTGTTTGTTTTCTTTTGTATTTTTATTCAAGGGCGAGTCGAGGGCGACTCGTGTCGGGGAGGCTTGGACCCCGTCATAACTGCATGCAGTTCTGGTTTCCACATCCATTTTTATAAGCTGGAAAATATTTCCCATTTCTATATCTAAGCCACACTTACTCTCAAAACTGTACAAGCATGTGTAAGAAGATCAACTAGAAGTTCTTTTTGCATTAATATGTACACTGTTTAAAAAGACAGTGTATTTTGCAGGACACTGAGGGACATAACTCATTGATCCCTGATGGGGTGAACCAGGGGACAACTGCAGTGAAGCCTAAACTACAGCCCTTGACTTTGGCTAGCCTCCTGCCAGTGCTTTAATAAGATGCCTAGCGACACAGTACGGACCAGGGGATGCCAGGACACTGGTGCACTGTGCCAGCATTGCCCGGAACCACAGACGAGTGTTTGGGGAGTGTTTCTCTGACCTTTCCAACAGAGCGAAGGGGGGACTGGCATCTGCTTTAATAAGGCTGCCCACTCTTCATTCCACATGTCATCCCCCCCAACACACACACACACTCCCCAAGCTGTGGAACGGGCACTAGCATTGGAGGAGAGGTGGCAGAGGTAACAGCTGGCTGCAGCCGTGGCGGCATGGCCGTGGCATGACCACAGCTTTATTAGTGGCGTCCAGGACACCAGCTGATCCTCTCCCAGGGTCCCTGTCACACTGATGTCTTCATCACTAAGCTGAGCAGACAGGCCAGGCCTGCCAGCCAGTGGAGGTGACAACAAATCCAATTACCTCCCCTCCATGGTGCCCGCACCAGACTTGTGGGGGGGGGGGGGGGCAATGGACAGTGGAGGATGTTGCTAGGACAGAGGATGAGGCCTGAGTTACCGTATTTTTCACGCTGTGACACATCTGACATCAGGACAAAGAAACGTCAAAATTGACTTGCTGCATTACAGGCTTTCCACTACGTGGGCTGAAAATGTGAAATCTGACTTAAGGACTGCAATGCAGACCAGACCATGGCATCTCCTTCCTCCACAGCGCTGCGGAGGAGGGTCTGGCTAGTCCACATAGCATTCTGGGATGGGAGAAAAACGTGCTCTGGTTTATTTGCATTTCTGTAAACCAATCATAATCGTCTTGGGTGGTGCTAAGCGCTGGACGGACCATGTGCACGTTCAAAAGTAGTTTTAGTTGTGCAACAGAAAACTCAGACTGGACAGATAGTCTAGCTAGCTGTCTGGATTTACCCTGCAGAGATCTGAGGAGCAGTTAACCATGGTCCTCACAAATCCACCAGAGGTTAGAACGCCAACACAGAGAAAGAGGAAGGGGACGGACATCCGGCCGAAATGAGTGACCTCTGGCGGAATTTGCAGCAGCACCTGAACATTCCCGTAAATGAAACATCGTTAATATAGACTACCAAAGCCTAAACAGAGCAGCGTGAATGTGGTCATCAATTCATGGCAGTTGTGAAATCTTGACTATATCATGGCAATTCATCTTGATGACGTTAAAAAATTAATGTATGGACTGGGTTTAAGTCACAGATTCACCTCAATAGGGTCCATTCTCTGGGGACCATAAGTATCAACAATACATTTAATGAAAATCCAGCCATTAGATACAGTATCTGGTTTCCAAACGTGACACAAGAGAATGTCTCATTAGTGTCTCCAGTAAAAAGAGTTCATCTTCTCTCGAGCATGAATGTGCTCATTGAATTGTATGGCAACCCACCTGAAGATATCCTGTAATAGACCAAAGTGTGTGAGTTCTGTACGGGCTGAAAACTGAGACCTGAACCTGGCTTGTACCTGCTATTGTGGGACCAGATGTGACTGGATCTCATGGATACTGCCAAATGTGAGACCTGGACCTGACCAGAAGCAATATTTTTGCATTTTTCCACCATTACTGCCCATTAGCTTGCTAGGCAAATGCAAAGCATTGGCTACACATGCTCTCGTTGCCTTTCCATGGGCATTTTGTTCCTGCAGCACATGACACCCATGGATGCAGATGATTGGCACAGTCCTAGAAACAAATAGGAACATTTCTAAATGAATTACATTTGTATATAACCAAACCCGAACCTAACCGGAGCCCAAGTTTTACCCAGCAAAATGACTCAAGCTTGAACTTAACCTGATACTCATCAGACATGACAAAGTCTCACCAGTGTTTTAGGATATTCCAATGTGCTATTTGCCAGCATTAACTCTGCAGAAAAGAAACTATATTACATTGGGTTGTAATAATATTTTTTTTTATTTTTCTCAAACAAAATTGACACTATTCTGACTCTGATTGACAAAGCTTGACTCTAGGTTATTCTAGAGGACTCTAGTATCAAACAAATGCATTACTATTTGAAAATCTTGAAATTTACTGCTAAGACACTGTCAAATAAAAGCATTTCCCTCCTTGAGGATCCATCAGGTGAGGATCGCTGGCCCGGAGCACAGACAGCGCGGTTTGACCGTGGCCTTGAACGTGCCAAAACTTGCCCCCCCCCATTTAGGCCCTCCTTTTTATTTCCATACCAAGCAGGGGGGACGTGAAGGTTGGTAAAACACAAACCCAATGAGCTGACACAGGCTTAATTTTCAAATGCTGATTTTAAACATTAACTCAATTAAATCTATATAAACAAATTGGTTCCTACTGATGGTCTGGGACGGAACATGTTAAGTGCTGATCATCGCAGGCCAGTATTGATCTGCAATCGGCACAGATGTCCCCTTTGTGGATTAAGGTGAAGGAGAGGGGGAACTTGTCTGGCAGTGAGGATGTAGGGAGGGCCTTGAATGGAGAGAAAAGCAAAAGGAGGCAATTCGCCAAAGCAGAACTCCTCAGCCGTTATGTTTTCCCTCACTCTGTCAGTCTCCTCTTTCCACCAGAACACAGCGCTGGGTTGAAGGAACCTCACCTTATCATCCACAGAGCTTTAGTGTCGGGAGTTTCGCCTTCAATCTGTGACTTTGGTGCCCAACCGGAGAAGATCATTCACCACTTCCTCACCTGACATCCCTCCATACAGGGATGGGATGATCGATCCATGAGTGCAAAAAAAAAAAAAAAAGGAGGGGGTAGTGTGAGGGTGTGTGTATGCTGAGAGAGTTGGAGGGGCTCTCACTTTTGAAGGTGGTTGAAGTCTTGCCAAGATATTTCATATTCATAGTTAAATATTCAGCGCGCATGGTGGACAGGGGCAATTTCTGCAGTCAGCCCGCCATTCAAAAGTGAAAGGGATGTGGCTTGTGGATGAAGGGAGCGAGAGAGACAGACACGCATGGAGCTTCATGGTAGTCAGATGAGAGGCTGCCAGCTGCTGATGGGTGACTGTTTGAGCGTGGCGCCTCAGGACATGCCCGTTGAAAGGCGATGCGATCCGATACCCCCACTTATGCGGGGCTTATATACATATGCCCCCTTATGCAGAGGAGGCCCATATCAATTGCAGAACTTCCAGTGGTTTTGGTCATTATGCCAAGTTGTTTGAGCGAGCGTCTTGCATGTCTGAATGGGGAATGTGGACTTACTGGGCTATGACCACTGAGAAAAGCCTCCTCTGCATAAAACCACCTTGTGGTGCCTCGGAAATGTTGTATCGCACTGTGTGGTGTGTGTCGGCAAAGCTGCAAAGTGAATAAAGTTTCGACGAAGAAACTTTGTTTCACCACTGAAAATGTACATTTGTTGAAGGCCTGTGTCGGCTGGGCTCACTCTATGGATGTGAACAAAATAAATAATATTACTATGCAGTATTATACAAACAGACAATGACTATATATCTGGAGTAGGAGCAGGTCTGATGCACAGTAAAAGTGTCTGTTCACCCTAATTACAAAAACATGTTTCCTCTCTAAATGGTATCTTTCCATGCAGATACTTATGTCCAGGTTTAAAGATGTATATCTTATAGATATATAACATATAGATGTTGGCATCTTAAACTCCAGGGGCCCGTTTCAGCAATGAGGTTTACCAAACTCTGAGTCTGACCCTGAACTCTGAGTTGATTTACCCTGAGATGGAAACTCTGACTTCTCGGTTCCAGAACAGCTGATATGAGTTGGTTCAATCAACTCAGAGTATGTTCACGCGCGTGCACCACCACAATAAAAAGGCAGCATGAATGGAGCCATGATACTACGATTCACCATGGTAACAACCACAAACAAACTGGTCGGCGGAAATACACAAACAGCGAGTTTGAACATGCATTTTAAAAAAAAAAAGCAAGACAGCGGCTGCTGTAAAAGAGAGAGAAGTGGTGTGGGAGAAAATTGCTGCTTGAGTCAATGCATAAGCATTAACAGTGTATTCATTTCATATTTAATCACAGTTAACTATATTATATTACTGGTGAAAACTGGAATTGTATTACATCTATAATTTCATTTGGGTGCAATCCTGCGGGTGAAAAAGTAAACTCTACTAATCCCATTCTGAGGCTGCAGCACCATGATCATTAACACAACTATAATTTATAATCATTTATTTCTTTTTAATGGCTCTCACTGGTTTGTGTCCAGGGAACAACTACAATAAATGTTTAAAAAACGTTTCCGAGCGAGTCACACTTTTCTGACGGCTGCAGTGGCTTTACTATTACAGTCTGATCCGCATCACCAATAAAGAAAACTGCTGTTTGCAAAACACGTAATGCGACACAAAGAATGTGCTGGGATGTTAAAGCCTGTCCTCGATGGTGGATGTTAGTGATATGAGGACGATAAGATATCTATATATCTGATGGACTGGGAACAAATGTGGAAATACATTTAGTCGGGACTCAATATCATCTCCCGACGTAAACTCTCTGTGAAGTAATCCAGCTTCTTCATCAACGGGATCGTCAACAAAAGGACATGACATGTTTGAGAAATAAACATTTTATAATCTGCCTAACAATAAGTGTTATTTATTAAGTTTTTATTCAATAAACCACAGCACGTTTTTCTCCCATCCCAGAATGCTGTGTGAACTCGCCAGACCCTCCTCCGCAGTGCTGTGGAGGAAGGTCTGGCAATGCGAGACTACCCCGCAGCCAGTAAAAAGTTACATCGGGCCAGGAAATACAAGCAGCCAGTTGCCCAATCGGGCCAGTGCTTAAAAAAGTGAGCAAGCGAGCAGTACATTTTTGTGGAAAATATAGAGATACATATTGTGCATCGCCAAAATACTGAGGTGTAATTTTTGGTCCATATTTTAGGTGGACCAACCCTTTAATTAAGAGTCAGTGGTAAACCAGTGTTTCAGTCTACACCCATCAGAGCTCATTAACACGTTGGGTTTGTAGCTCTAAAGAGCTACCCTTAAGGCATAACAAGGGTTAGGCATTAACATGAACAATTGTACAATACAATTTATTCTAAAAAGATGGAGCAAGAAAAAATACTATATAATCTCTATTAAGCTTATATTATCCATATGTTGCGCACAGCTGAAACCACAAATAGTTGTTTCTAAATGTCTGTTTGTGTACAAAATAAACAAGACAGTACAAATTAGTGAGCTTTACAGGTGTGACGTACAGGTTCACTTTTTCAGAGCCATGCTAGATGTTTTTGTAACTTTAAAGCTACTTGAGGGGATAAATAACACATCCCTTCTTCCTGTGATTGCACGGGTCACACCTCTTGGTTTGGAAGAGTCAGAGGGATTAAAAATGACAAGGAGACATGTCAAGTCTTATTAATCAAAGAGCTCCACCTCGCACCCTATCAGAACCAGCCGGTCCACAGGGGGAGCCGGGGCTGGAAGTATATCTGCTCCCCTCCGGCCCCAATCCAGACCCCGAAATGCTGATCCCCATTCCCACCCTTCCCCTGACTACACGTCCAAGTGATTACACTACACCCTCCAACTCCTCACTCGTACACAAACCCACACACACACACACACACACACACACGCTCAGAGGGGCTAATTAAGGCTTTAATATGCAAATGAGAGCCGCAGTAAATTACACAGCTGGCAAATATGCCTGTTTTTGCCTGAAAATACATCAGGAGTGCAGCGAGGAGTGTGTTGCTGCTGTTGTTGTTGTGTTTGCAGAGAGACAGGGGATTACCCCCCCTCCTCAAACCCCCATCAACTCCCTCTAAGCAACCCAAGCCCCCTCCCTCATCTGCTGGAGAGACTCATCCAGCTTTGTCCCTTTCAAAAGGTATCAGGAGGAAAAGTCGACTCTGCAGTAATGTTGCATTTTAGTGAGGGACACAACGGGAGTTGTGTAGCTTTGTAAAATGAATGTTCTGTAGTCTGATAATATGTCATCAACTAGTCTGTGAAGTCCAGCTTTGATTTGATAGCAGACTCTCTGAAAACAGTGTGGGAAAGCTGACGTGTCACTTTCTTGCCACATTTTATTTACATATTCAATTGTTCGAATATGGTTTTCATGAATGTATTCTGTCTTTGGGACGATTTACAGTCTGCTTCTCTTGAACACTGGTTAGGTAGATGGGTCACAATGTAATCGATTTTCTTTCTTTAAAATCTAATCAAAATGAATAACCTTCTCTCATTTTAAAGGGTCAGTTTAACCCCCCAAAATGACAGTGTTATCTATGCATGCAGACAGTTTCAGTTTTATCTGTCCAGGGTTTGAGATATATGGCTGAGGTTTCTGCCCCGATACAATTAATTACTAATTTTTTTTGGGGGGCTCAAAGCATTGAAAAATTAGATTTAAATGAATGAACACAAGCAGTTTATCTTTTAAACTAGCTATAAGACCAAGGGGCAGGTCAACACGTCCTCATACCTAAACAACAGAATAGGGTGATTGCCGATGACCGTTCTATTTAACTTTGTCAAACAGCAGCATGGTGCAACCCGTTCTCACTCACAACTCGTCAAATACGGATGATTGGTCAGTGGCTCTCAACGTCAGATAACGACGCAAGGAGCACCATTCAGCGTCTGTATGGAACGCACCGGGCAGAGCAGCAGCTGCGCGGCGCTGTAAGATGACAACGGTAGAGAGTAGTATGACAGACTGAAATGTCGCGTAGGGAGAATGGGTGGTGGATGGGTCAAACAACACAGGATTTTCACTCAGGAGACCGTGATTCATGTCCCGTTCTTGTCCCGCATGTCACTGAAACGTACATTTTATAAGCCCACCTAAGCCTACCATCTGTTCCTATACCTGTCCCGTTCTTGTGCCACGTCAGTTAAACGTACGTCCCGACCCAGAGCGTCAAAAGTGACGCCAAGAGTCCCGAACAAGCGTGTTTAGATATGAAGCCAATGGAGACCTTTAGTGTCAATAACAATGCCAAAGGCACATGCCCAAGCATCCGTATGTTACGCGAGGGGAGTGAGAATGTGTTGCACGGTGGCAGTTTGAAACATGCGACTGCGGTGATCATGTGACCGTTCTTTTTAACTGTGTGAAATGGAACTCCTTAGGTAGGCAACAAAAACTTGGTAAGGGTTAGAAAAAAGATCGATTATTGCTCCCGCGATAATTACTATGGACACTAGAGGTTGCCGCAACAATACATCAATAAACACAAATATGGGTTGTTATAAGCTGCTTGCACAATCGACCAATTTTATCAAATACAAAATATAAATGGGGTAGAAATAGAGCACCAATGGTGATGATTGTTTTGAACCATCCAGTCGTTGCCTTTTCCATGACATGACTTCAATGATGATAATGATACTGTATGTTAGGTTACAATACAGTGTGCTTTAACTATGGTTAACATAGAATAACTCCCATGTGTCCCTTGGTCATGCATTCTGGCTGCAGTTACATTTTGTATTTGTTAGATACTGTTGACTGAAGTGTGTTTAATTACTACTAAGAGCACATATTCTGATTCTGGATTAAAAACTGGAAGTGAAATCTCTGTTTCTCTTCCTATTCTCTGTTAAAGGGTGAATTTCTTTCGTTAGGTCATTAGAAATGAATAGTTCTCCGGTGATTCACTTGGTTAAATAGTTGTTCAAAACAGTCTTTCCTTTATGCTTTCTGAACTCTGTGAGCTGTATTGTGTGCTGTGATTCCAGTAGGTGACTGACTGATCTGGGAGCAGTGTGAACCCTGCCCCCCCACCCCCTCCTTTCTCGGAGCCGTTCCCCACTGCCCTCTGAGGCATTGCTGGGAGGTTTGTTCTGCCTGGTTGCTGTTGTCTGCCTACGCGCACTGTTCCCCAGAGCACCAGTGTCATCATGATGCAACTGAAACCTGAGTGCCGACTACATGCATGGTCAGGCCGTCCTGTCACCTGGTCACCCTACTGGGACTGACCGTGACAGGAAGGGTGCCCGAAAACATACCCAGAGACCTCTTTGTTTCACGCTGTTCTTAAAATAAGACTCCACACTCCTTCAAATGGTTCCCTCTGTGCGGTACATTTCCCAGAGTAATTTCTCCACAGACCCCTACAAACACATGTATCTGTTCTCGGATCACTGCCGTACCTCTCACATTCACAGAAATGTGATCTAAAGACAGTAAACTAAACTGAGGTGTGAACAGTCAAGGTTGTTAGATGAAATAAAGAATAGCCACAGCAGATCTTTTCATGGATATGAACAGATATCAGCCAATCTGGTTTCCATCGCCATGTTTCATTATGGCTACATATTCAACTCTTATGTGGAAAAGTACTAAAGAGTACACATCAAAAACAATGTTGCATCCATTTTGGGGGTTGACAGTAGTCTCGCATTGCTCCACAGCACTGTGGAGGAGGGTCTGGTTAGTCCACACAGCATTCCTGGATAGGAGAAAAACGTGCTCTGGTTTATTGGCATTTCTTTAAACCAATCCCAATCATCTTGGCTGGTGCTAAGCGGCGGACAGAGCCACGGTGCCTCTGCTAAATAGTCTCAGGAAGGAACTTGTTTTGGTGAACATGTGGACGTTCAAAAGTAGTTTTAGTCGTGCAACAGAAAACTCAGATTGGACAGATAGTCTAGCTAGCTGTCTGGATTTACCCTGCAGAGATCTGAGGAGCAGTTAACCATAGTCCTCACAAATCCACCAGAGGTTAGAATTACAACACAAAGGAAGCGGAACATAACGGACATCGATAAAAGAAGTATTTCATCCTTGGGATGCACCGATCCAACTTTTTCAGTCCCAATACCGATTCGGATATCTGGGCTTTGGGTATCAGCGATAACGAGTAGTGATCCGATACCAATGTTTAATTAAAAAGCTGTGTGGAAGTGACAGGGATCATTCTTTTATGAGTAAGGCAAGATCAGGCTTGATTTAAATACTGCTTTCCTAACTTTGTAAAACTAAATGTAACAAAGAATTTTGCCTGTAACAGACTGACTCTATTTATTAGTGATGCGTGAATCAGCTCTTCATCTGAATCCGCATGTTCGCTTAAAATCATCCACCCTCCACCCACCTGAATGAATTCTTTTTCTCTGAAACAGAGTTTGAAACATGGTTTAAAGGCATCAAAGTCAGGCACTTTGATGGGGATTTCTAATTTAAAAAGGTGTCATTTACACTCAGTAGCCACTTTATGGTACACCTGCACAATATAATGCAATCCAATACATGATGTGTATTGCCATAAAGTCTACTACTATCTTTTTTTACAGTCATACAGGCATTGATTTATTTACATGTTTTAGCATTGATGTCATAGTTAGTGATGTGTTATACGGGACTGCATTATATTCAGTGGTGTTACTAATAGTCTGACCCCCTCATGTATGCAAATAGGAAGGACAAAAAACCAGAAACACCTCTCAATATAATGTAGTACAAACAGCACCTTTGACTATGACCTCAGTAATAAACATATACTTGCATTTACACATTTCTGACAACGAAACGCCACATTATAAACTTATTAAAGGTGTAATCTGTGGCAGAGCAGTTGAATTGAATGGCAATAGATTGTACAGGTGTACCTAATACAGTGGCCTCCGAGTGCATGTAAAGGCTTTATTTAACAAAATACAAGTAGAGTTTGTAAAAAAAAGTACTAATAACTACTTTGTTGTCCTTTTGGCTTGCTCTCAGAGAACCATATGCTCCGTCCGCCTCCCCCCCCCTCCACTGAAACAAACTACTGAACCACACACACACACACACACACACACACACACACACACACACACACACACACACACACACACACACTCCATGCTGCTGTAATTATCACTCAGTGAGACAGCTCTCTAACAGCTACACCTCGCTGACATGCGACATTCAGGAGAGGACACTCTCCAGCGTTATCACTCAACTCCTCTGCTGTGGAACAGCTGACAGGACGCTCACGTCGGCTTAATCCAAAGCCAAATATTTAAGCATCAAACAGGTAAACAGGCTGCCGAGGCTCCGTCGGCCGACCCGCGATTAAGAGAGCGCCGGGCAGGGGAAGTTTACTGCATTAGCTAGGCTGACAGAGTCCCCCACGATAAGGATGTAACAGCTACAGACAGAACTTGCCCCTCAGAAAGACTGCTTCCCACTAGGGCCAGGGTGTATAAATATTTTAGATGGGTAAATAATTAATAATTAACAGCAAACAGGCCAGTGATCAAATGGAGCAGTGTGGCAACAGACATGAAAAATCTGACTCTTGTAAACAAAGACAAGAGAACCCAGATTTCCTCCCATCTTGCCACCTTCTTTTCTCCCATTTTAAATATGCGCATCTTCAATCGCCCCACCCACATCGTGGAGAAACCACACACATGCAGAAGGCACATGTATGAACACACACAAACTCCATATCAGCAACTCTGTCAAACACACACAACGTGCTGCCATAACCCCTCCGTCACTCACTCACATTCACACCCACACTTATTTTCCTTCAGAAGAATGAGATTTTCACGTATTCCTTGGCGACCCGGGGAATGTGACTGAGCGAGAACACTTGATCTGGCCACCCGCTGTTTTCTGATGGAAAGATTTGCTTTTTAATACAATCGTCACTCCTCCCACCTGGATATGCCACGCCAAGACAAATCCCAGCTGTGTGACTCCAAAACCTGACAGAGCTTAAAAATTCCCTTATTACCATTCCCCTAAAATATCCAGCCACACTAACTCCAACAATGGTGGGAATGCTAATCACGTCTCTCGGCGGCTTAGAGGAGCATGAAAACAGAGCCGCCAATATGGAGGCTCTGGTGTGTGAGGAAGAAGAAAAAGACGAAGAAGTCCCAGCTTTAATGACACACATTCACAGAAGCATCATGGCTCTTAAAAAAAGCTGCTTCTCCAAAATCTGGCGCATCTTGCCGCTTGACTTTTGCCAGAGGAGACATTTCATAAAAATCAGACTTAATCGTGTAAACAACACGCAGACAAACAGAAAACCACTGCAAACAAAAATAAAACAACTCTGGAAGCTGTGCACGGATCGCCTTCAGAGTTAATTTTAAAGTAAGCATTCCGTTCCTTGGAGATTTTAATTAATGCTTTAATATGCAAATAAGTTAGCAGAGATAAAATCATGACAAACAGATGGCAAGTGTGGGTAATTATTTTGTGAATCCAGCAGGGGCATGTATTAAAGTTATGGCATCGTTTTCCTCGGGCCTCTGCAGCCATGGATGGTAGAGGGGGGAAAACAAGAGACACAAATGACTTACTGGTGTCTCCAAATGACAAATGTGACCACAGTGAGTCTGAATTCATCACACAATACAAGACGTTAAGGATAAGTAATTATCAGTCACCAGTAGCCCTTCATTCTAAATTAGGACAGGAGTTTAAATCAAAGCACCAATAGTTTATAATTGAAATTCCTACAGAACTGAAAAAACAAAGTGTATCCATTTTACTATGGTATGTACTGTTTACACCAGGCAGGGTGGAGGTCAATGAACAGCCAAGGAGCAACAGAAATCACAATTCATAACCCCAGGTCATGTTTTTATGCCTTAAAGGACAATTCTGGCGCTAAATGAACCTAGGGGTTAATAACACGTGTACCGAGTCGACTGTTCTCTGAGATATGTTTTCATGCTAAATAAATGAAGACAGATTCAGCAACTGCACGGCCTATTTCTCTCTTCAAATGTTTTCATAAACACGTTTCAGTGAACTATTTTCGTTTTCATTTTTTGGGGCGTCAATACAGATTAGCGCCATCTGCAGTTATGGAGACGTATTACGTCTCGTGTATGCGCAGAACATACGCTCAAGTCGGCATCTCTTCGGTGTGTCCCGAGGTACTTTTTGGACCAGCTCGGGGAGACTGATCAGTCCGACTGGCTTTTCTGCTGACAGTCGGCCGTCTGGTCGGTGTGTCAGAGCCTTAAGCCTTATAATGGCAAGGAAAACCCTGCAAACTGCTCTGGAGCTTTCAGTGCTATCACACTGCACACACAGATGCAGGTGAAGTGGTCATGGAAGAAGCCAGGAAGAACAGCCATGCCCAGGCCGGGCTACTGCGGGAGATCTGTCCTCACACAGAGGTTCCCCGATGATAACGCCGGCGTCCCAGCTGGGACGGTTAATGATGAGCACTGCTCTGTGAGTTTAAACTAACCATGAAGCTAACTCATACTCTGTTTGCACTGAAGCCATTAGCTCTATTAGCGCTCTTCGCTTCCGCCACCCTCTTTCTCCCTTTGTGATCCACTGATCTGCGTATGAGCTCTGTTTGAGAACCAATCTCCCACAGAAGCCTGGCCGGGTTCAACAGGAGTAGACAGCGTCCTCGGCGTTCCCCACTCACAACAGGATCGTAAATACTGAACACTTTAATATTTCCGACTTGAAATCAGTGCAGCCAGGATGGACTTCCGAGCAGATCGGGGGATGTAAAAAACATTCTTAACATACTTCACAGCAGGAAAAACTAGCCAAGGCAAGATAATCTTGAGAACCATCATAATTCAGAGCATTGTCGGGAGAGGGGAATCAGGCCCAAAATCAGGCTTGATTCTTGTGTGGTGTGTAGCCAGCAGTAGCTGTGTTGCAACAGCAGGCGATTCAGATCTGTGAATACATAGCTGCACCTACCTGCGGCTGCGGGGGTACGTGGTCCAAATCCAGGATAGCCAGAGAACGGTTGATCCTCAGGGCCAGACACAAGGCCATCAGGCCTCCAACCTTCACCTCGTTCTGACGGAGGTCCAGCCCCTGAATCTGACGACTCTCTGCAAGGAACTCCGCCAACGCCACAGCACCTTCACCAAAGAAAACGTTGAAATGTTAGAGAAGGTAAGCTTGCCTAGGTAGTTGCAAGGCTAGTTTGATCATTAAAAAAACTCTCTTGGCTAGCTTCCTTAAATAACCAACTTTGTCCAGACTGCAGTCTTTAGCCTAGGTAGGACTCCAAACTTAACTAAAAGCATCTATGTTTTGGCTTCAGACACTGGCTCACACATACATTCTGCATCCAGAGCAGCTCTGCCTCGACATTTTAATTAGGTAAGCATGCTGCTGGTCTCTTAATGTAGTTTAGCTACAGATTAGAACATTACAGGGAGGTGATGAGTTTAGATGATGGATCAGAGAGTCATTATAAGATACTGTATCAAAAGAAAATGCTTATGCAGTAGTCAACCCAGTAGTTTGACCCATCCTAAGTAGTAGGATGGGTCAAACAAACACAGGACTTTCATCCAGGAGACCAGGGTTCATGTCCTGTTTGAAAATAAACGGTGAGCTTTTTATTTTTCAAACTTTATGTAACAAACGAAACAAACGGAGCTACATCATCATGTTCAGTGTCACATGCGTAATCGGAAGTGAAGCAAACCAGGATCTTTTTATAAACTTAACTAAGTAGTTGTGGTGCCTGAACCTAACCAAACTGCGACCGTTTCACAACGTTAACGATGTGTTTAAAACCGCGACCGCTACCTTCTCTGGTTTAGATATGAGGAGGGAAACCCCTCCAGATTAGAGGGGAGGAATAAACGACCTACATCGTCGTATGGTTTGGAGGACTGGTTGTGGAAAAGAAGAGTACTGCACATGTATTGTTGTACCTTCGCATGTGATGTTGGCTTGGGCCAGGCCGAGCTGCAGCACCGAGCAGTTCATCATCAGAGGCTCCCTGATCACCTGGATCCCCTCGTCTCCCAAGAGGTTCTCACCCAAATCCAGGACCTGCAGGGCCTTCAGCACGGGCTGAAAGACAGCATTCATCTCCGCTCTTACCTTGGACTAGTCTCGCATTGCCGGCGGCACATGAACAATCCCGGAAGTGGAAAGTTGTCGATATAGACTACCCTTGGACTAAACACTGTTCTCACTGGACCCAGGTACCAACAAAAACTGAAGACTTTTAATCCCTGTTATTAAAAGTAAAGTATGACTTTACTCGACAATGCAGCCTTGCTTTAGACTCTGTGTAATGTGCTACTATCAGTGTGAAAAGGCTGAGATTTTTCAATATTATGTGGTGATTATGATTCCTTTTCTGAATGTTCCTCTCTTGTTAAATGCTCAGAACTTCTGTCTCCACTCTCCAGAGCCACATTAGCATTGAAGGTTGATTAGCTGGCGCATGAAGCTGGGGGCGTCTGGGGCACAAGAGGCCCATGTTGCCCAACAGCTTGAAGAGGAACACGCCACCCACTCCTCGGTTGCCCCCTCGCCTCGCCACCCTTGTTAAACTCCTCTGGTCACTGCTCTGAAGAGAGAGAGAGGGAGCGCGGGGGCGGAAAGCAAGCCAAGAAGGCAACAGACAGACCCGGAGAGCGTCTTCTTCGGAGTTAATTTGCACCACGGTGACAACAAACACACTTGAGAGGGTCCCCCCTCTTTTTCCTCACTGAGTCGCGGCACACAGAGGCACCGCCACATCCAAACGCGTGGCAAGAAGCTTCTCCGGTGAAGAGGGGAGGAGGAGAGGGAGGAAGAGCATCTCAAATGGATATTCACGAGGGATAATAGCAGACAATTAAAGAGGCGACTGCGTGGTTGAGAGTGTGTGAGAGTCGAGCATGGTTGAAGCCTGTCAAACGTAACCCACAGGAGGGTTGGAGTGAGAAGTTTGAGGGGGGTACGAGTGTGAAAACACCAAAAACACAGTATGCTTTCACACATGACATGCTGGCTTTAAACAAAAAAAAAAAAAACACACACACACAAAAGTAGAAAACAACGAGAGCCCTGCATGACATATTCACCTCAGAATGTTAAGTTTTTTTTGTTTTTTTTTTAACAAAGAGTAAATTTAGACATCATTAGCCACATTCTAAAACTGGAAGTCAAGTGGATTTTGGCCCACATATGCTCCCCTTGTCTTAGTCCTTCAAAAGACAAGCCGACAAGCCACGAGGACAGAGAGGAGAAGCACACACACCAACCAGAAAGGTTAATAACAGCTCTCCTCGTCATCATATTCGACACAACCAGCTACGGGTCTAATTATCATCATTATGGCCTGCAAGGACATCTACTTATCCCCGTGACTGGCAGGCCGCATGAGCGCCCCTCCTTAACACACATCTATTATTTAATCAAACCGTTCCTTCTTTTGGTAGCACTGGAGGAGACAGGGCTAGCGTATGTGGCAGGCCTTTAATTTCTAGCCTTTTGACTTCCACAATCGCCACTCACATGACAGGAAGGTGCAGTTTATGCTGCCAATCAGGCGGAAGGAATGCATGTTATTAGGAATGTACAATGAAACGTGTGGAGGAGGGACTTTGTCAGAGGGGGACTCTCTGGATGGGGCCAACGCTTTTCATTTCCTCAATACCGTATAAAGGAAAGCAGGTATCAGCTGGACAGTTTAACTCCGTTTAAGAAAGCTGATACGGCTGTTCTGATCACTTCATGGTCAGAGATAGAATCAAGTGGATATCTGTCAAAGTTACAGTATTTTAAGCATGACATTCCCTCTTTCTGTTTCCTCTTTCCTTCCTCCCTGAGCTGTGGAGGAGGGACAGTAACACAAAGCGGGAATTCTGTACTGAAAAAGGCAGTGACTTTGTTAATATCCACTTGACTTGTCTACCTCAGACTGCTGAAGACTCATGTTAGCTTCAGATACACTTTGGAATGAATTTAGCATGGAATGAGGTCTGTGGACCTGTCGCTGCAATTCCATTGGCTGAATGTAAACATGTGTAATGTGACCTGTGAACATGCAGCTTAAAGGAATAGTTGGACATTTTAATATATGCTTACTCAGCCTTTTTCTGAGTGAGAGGAGAAGACTGATATCAATGTCATGTCTGTGCATTAGGTACAGAGCTGTCAGGACACGGTTAACTTAGCTTAGCATAAATACTGGAAGCAGGGGGATACAGCTAGCCTGGCTCTGTCCAAGCTTATAAACATGGCTTCCAACACCTCTAAACACCTCTGTCAAATTACTTGTCTAACTCAAACTGCTGAAGCCTCGTGTTAACCTCAGATAAACTTTGGAATGAATTTAGCATGGAATGAGGGCTATGGACTTACATGAGAATAGACAGACTCTTGGCATTAATTGATTTGGTTCCAAACTCAAAGCTGGTACTATGTTCCTCACCAGAGCCTTGGCCAGATGGACCATGCCACATGCAGTGATCTGGTTGTTCCTCAGCAGTAAGACCCTTACACCTGCCGTCGGCCACCGCAGACCATCACACAGCTCCTCCAAACCTGCAGAGTTCGAAAAACAACAAAAATCATTCAATTATGGTAATTGGCTAAACAGGTTAAACTGAACTGCTTTGTATAAGTAGGCTAAATGGCACTGACAGATGTTTAGTGGGAGTGGGCAGCTATAAAGACGGTTTGTTATGTGCTTAACGTTTGCAATTAACGAATTCGGTAGCTGGACTGTGCTAATTTGTAACCTGACAGTGTAGGGTCCACTCCCACTGTCCACCTTTCCTGCTGCTTTTGGCTGTTTTGCCTAGTAAGCTGCTGGCAAGCAAAGTTAGGTGGGTCATTCTTTAATTATCAAACACTGAACAAGGGCTGCCAAAGGGTTACTTATAATTAATAAGATGATGTGTCACATTTGCAAACAACTTGAAACTTGCAACGAAACTATGTTGCCTCAGGTTTTAAGGACTAGTGCAACATTCTGGCAACTAAACTAATTTGCTTTCTAGATTATCAAGAAACAAGTTTTACCATGTAACTCCTAACACCACAAATTGTCATATTTACATTTCTGTTTTCCCCCCCAAACATTACCTTACCCAAACATCATTTACCAATATTTATTTCCAAAATGTTGAACTAATCCTTTAAGGAATAATCACATAAGGAGAAAGAGGTGAGAGAGGAAGACTGATTTCTATCTCATGTCCGTGCATTAAGTACAGAGCTGTCAGGACACGGTTAGCTTAGCTTAGCATAACGACTGGAAGCAGAGGGATACAGCTAGCCTGGCTCTGTCCAAGCTTAAAAACATGGCTTCCAACACCTCTAAACACCTCTGCTTCAACTTTCATGATCTGTTCTTTCTCGAATTACTATATATCCCTATTTAATTGTTATTTTATGGCCACATTATTCAGCACTCACCACACCAAATAATGTATTTGTAAATTGATCTAATTTAAAATTAATTTTTTCAAACCTTTATTTAGGTTTGGATAGATTTGTCTGGAACAAAAAAAACAGGGTCCAAAGTCACAGGCAAAAACGTAAAGTTCATCGTCATAGCAAAACTATCTGGCCAAATTCCACCACATTCGACACTGCACTCCCTTAGGTTTCTAGCAATACACCTGCCAAGTGTGATGTCGATCAAATAAATGGTTCTTGAAATATGTGAAGGACAGACATATACACATATACTCACAGAGATCCTTAATGCATAGCTAGATAGATAGCAGATCCATGGGTTCTCATTTAGACAAAAGTGAGTGCTCTTGCCGACCCGGACATTTTACATATCGATTTTGCCCTGCACCAATCTCTGTAACAAAGATGGACATCCTACCAGCATCTGCTACAGCATTGCTGCTGAGCTCCAGTGTCTGTAAGGTGGTGTTGTAGCGGATTAGGTCTCCTAGGTGCAGGGCGTCCTGGTAGCTGTTTAGCAGGTTGTTGGTAAGGTGGAGCTCTTTCAAAGCCTTGTTTGACTTCAGTGCACCAACTACAAGCAGCAACAAAAGAAAAGATTACCAAAAGAAATAGGATCCAGAATGTACGTTAACTTAAAAGGACAATTACTGTTTACTCCTCAAACTTTGGAATTAGTTTGAAAGCTGCAAAACAAATACTAGCAAACATGTAGCGTGACTTTAACATTTGTTAAATTTCTCGGATTTAAAAGTACTAAGTAAACTTTGTCAGTTACTTAGAAAATCTAGGTGGTAATCATTCTAGGTGGTACCAGGCAGGTAAGGTTGTCATTGCAACAAATGTCCCCCTGCTGGGAATCTAACCGTGGGCGTTAACCATTAGGTTACTAGGGTGCCCTGTGAAACCCAATGTATTCCTTAACTTTTGGTTGGACTCAGAAATAAACTTTTAAACTGTTAGTTTGCATGGCTCACAGCCACAATTATGAGAATAAGAAAAAAATACCAAAATCTATCTAATCTCAATTATTTTATTAACAGTATAAGAGACTAGTGATGTTTGAAAGTTATTCTGAGCTGAGTGAGTATCCTGAGTTGTAAGCTTCTTCCACTGATGTTAATTAACATACAACAGGACAGTGGTCATAACATCACACACAGATGTTTTACATTTATATTAGACATGGTCCATCGTACAAGTATGGTCCTCCGAGTGACAAACACAGGGCCTCCAGGTTGTAACTGTGATAGACTGATTGATGGCAAGTGAACTTGAGCATGAAAACGAGAGCACAGCAGGACTCGCCGCCTCCTGCAATTACTGCAGTAAAGATCAAGTGGCATTCCTACCATTCTAACATGAATCAGCCATTGTTGAAGGCAGAGTTGTGACTCCTCAGCACAGGGTGTGTTACAAAACCCCTGACAACTTTCAGGCCCTCTCATCAAAATGTTAGTGTGCACGCCATTGTAAAGATCCTTTATCAAATCTTTGATGGTTGTTTGGAGCGATATCTTGTATTTATGTGCGTGTTTCGGGCATTCTCTGTGTAGTTGTGTAATGTGCTCATGTGTACTGCGGTACACATGTGGCCGTGTTGCCTGGGCCCTCGCTGCCCTTACATCCAGATCGATGCCGCAGATTTGATCAAGCCTGTTGGGCTGCATGTGGAATGCCAACATTGTCATCAGGCACAGTGGGAACCAAATGGTTAAATTGGTGGGATTGATCCGGTCGAGTCCACCATGAGCACCCAATCCCGCAATCAGAGGCCCCTCCGATCGAAGGCAATGATCCTCAGCTGGGACCTCCCGCCGGGAGGGAAAAAGGGGAGGCGGCGGTGTGCTCGGTTAAGGCAGAATGGATGGGGTGGGATGAGAGATGAGCACGGGAGGAGGAGGTGGGCTGTGAGACCCTAAAATATCAAACAGATCCAGGAAATGGCTGAAAATGTTGGAGGAACAAGTTGCTGTTGGGAAGAGTGGGCAGCATACTGCGTCCATTTGGTTCGTTTTCTGCTCCCAGCTGAGAGGAGATGAGAGGCTGTGCTCTACGATTTTTTTGTCCCAAAGCAGAGTCAGAAACAGGGGTTGTTTTACCATGACATCCCATCATCTACTAGAATAAAAGAAAAACATTGTATTGGGGTTTTATTTGATTAACTAATGATACAGACTTTCTGAAAAAAAAAATGTTTGGGTCTCATAATGAATATTAGTGCTACATCCCTAGCTATCTTCTCCATCGCCATGGATACGGTTCAGAGACAGAACAGCAGCCATCAATGAAGGTGAGAGAGGACAGACCTGGCCGGAGTTGTTGTGTTTTGTTTATTTTTACATTTTTTTCATTTCTGGGTAACAAATAAAGTGTGTGTGTACAAGAGTGTGGTGTTAAAATGAAAAATACATTTTGAAATTGAATGTGTATCTCAGTTTTTAAATGTTGTATGTGTGTGTATAGTGATATATATATATATATGTGTGTGTGTGTGTGTGTGTGTGTGTCCTGGCTGCCAGAGCCTTTATAGATGTGTGCAGCGGTGTGTAAAGTGACAGGTAAGAGATTAGGCCTGTAATCCGGGTCCAGACCTGCAGAGAGGGTCACTGGTCAAAATCTGGTCCTGCTGGCCGAAGGACACACCCACACACACACACACACACACACACACACCCACACCCACCCACACACACACTACTGCATAGGCACGCATGAATTCACACTCACAGTCCACACTTGCACGTGGAAATTATTTAACAAACTCACAAAAGAGTGCTCAGTAAAGGAAAATTGAAAGTGTGTGTACGTCATACCCAGTGTGAATAGAGGCATGCCGCTGAGCTGGGCATTGTGAAGGTGCAGCACTGTGAGCCGGCTGGTCAGCAGAGCTTTAGATAGAGACTGGGCCGGGTAGTCAACCACGGGAACATTACACACATCCAGTCTGGACAGACGCACACTCTGAAAAACACACACACAACACACACACTATATACACTTTACACAATGAATACAGACACACAAAGAAACAGTTCAAAACCAGAATGTCATATCTGCCCAAAAGAAGAGAAAGAATCGGCCCAGAGGCTCAACGAGCGCCCGCAAGCACAGTAGGCCTATACGGTCGAGCTAGCTAGAGACTGACTGAAGAGAGCGAGCGTCGTTAAAACAAAGCAGTGACTCAGAGAAATAAAGGAAAAATATTCACGACACAATTAACCCTACTGCTAACATCTTTCAGTCAAAATTTACATTTTGAAATGTTACAAACTCCAACCCCAAAGTCTGTTTAAATGCTTTAAGCAATTATGTAATAAAACTGAAACTGTAAACATAACACGCAGTCAGTTAAATGAATGAATAAAAATAAAAACAGCTTCCTGAAGTCTAAACATGCTTAACGTTTTTGGCAAGTGTTGCAGACTGCTAACAGAGCTGTAGCGGAGCCAAAGTAGCACACAGATGTTACAGATAATCTGCAAATTGCCAATTAACTGCCCCGATAATCAGCCAGGCCAACAACTGACCGATCCCTAGACTGAAGATACCAAAGAAGTGAAGTGAAAACTGTTTAAAAGGAAGTTTATTCCAAGAACTCCATGCCGGTTGGCGCAGAGAGAGAGCCCTCACATATTTGACGAAATAATCTTAACTCGAAGTCATGCTCAAAGTCCTTACATTGTGTTCCCTCATCCTGTCCCGCTTTGATCACACAGACACGGAAGTCAGTCAGCAGTAACATTTGGCCCGATTGTTTCTCACCCCACAGCTAATCAGTTATGCCTGCTAATGCTATCTGCGATGCTGCAGTAATGCCGCGCGTGTTTTGATGTGTCTATGCCGGTGTTCACAGTGGGAGAACTTCTCACCCCGTTTGCTCTGCCCTGCATCTTCAAACCATGTAATGTGCGACAAACTCACTTTCTAGGATGTACATTATGCCCCAGAGAAAGCCTACAAGAAAAGATTACTATTCCACTGCGTCAGCCAACCTGCTTTATCAAATGAGCGAGGGCCCTCCAACACAATGTTCCCATACCGCTGTTGTCAGAAATGTCAAGATGGGTTGTAGATTCATAGTACAAAATCATATCCAGCAAGGACGATGCTCCCTGGAAGAGAAAAAAAACAGTGAAGGAGAAAAAAATGAAGAAAGCAAGGCCCAAATTTGACAGGAATGTTATGAAGTTCTTTTGGAAGGAAAAAAAATTGCCTCTAATCTGATACAGGGGATAGGCCTGAATATGAAACTGTATTGGAAGATGCGAAGATGAGGAAAATAAGTTTTGCTCATAAAACTCACATTTTCTTCCAGTTGGGCTGCCTGCAGATTGATGAAATCAAAGTGCAGCGATTTCAGAACGACTTCCAGAGCTTCACAGGAGCGGTGGTCTAATCGCTCACCTTGATAGAGGCAAGCAATCAAACGGAAGATAATTGGGAAGCTGTTTGCTAACAGGCAAAATTGCATGGCTCTAAATGCACTTTATCCTTTTTCTGAAATGAACATTTCCGCACAAAAACAAAAAAATCACGACAAAACAGCTTCCTTTATGGGCAAAGTTTATCTGTGTGCGTGTGTTTCTCTTTTAATACAGTTCTGAGACTTGATGTGAAACAGAAATAACGACAGCTCTAGTTAGAGGAACACCGGGCAGGCTTTCGTGATTGGACCTCCAACACGTGAATGTTTTGATCATTGATTACTGACGGCCTGCAGAAGATTTGCAATCTTACAAAACAACACACTTCTACGCAGCAACTGAAATCCAACTTTACCTCCAAAGTCACATCGAGTATGAAATGCACCATTTCTATAAATATACATATACACATATGTATAATGTATGACAATGTATAAACACTGTAGTCTTATTCACTCGAACCCAGAGGTGGAATTCCAGTACATTTACTTAGGTACAGTTACTTTGTAGGTGCAGTTTACTTGAGTATTTCCGTTTGATGCTACATTTGATACTATTGTAAAATGTGAAGAATTGGTATTGATTAAACAACCCAAAAACAGTATATGAAGTAGTCAAAGGCTCCACCTTGACAGGCTACACCATTAGAAGGCTGCTTACATGTTAATGGATCAGCAATAACAATGAGACAAGGTAATATATACAGTAATACTATACAGGACCATTGGGCTGTTCAGCATGATGTGGATTTTTACTTTTGACACCGTATTTACTATATACTTGGACTAATGCATTACGTATTATAATACTACTCTAATATATAACAAAGAGCAAATCCATGATGCTACCAGTCAGGATTATAGTCCCCTTACCTAACCCTTCTCTTTTCTTTATGTTTCTGTTTTATTTTAGTATGCCTGTATATTGTATTTTGCTGTGTATGTGTATGTTAGTTTCTAAAACTCCCTTTCTGTCATATTTGCTGAAACTGACCCTATGTTCCAGTAGAACTACATGAAGCAGGTCATTTAAACAAAAGTCCAGCTCCTCTGGCTCCACCTACAGCCTGGAGTGAGATTTATAAAAATCCACAGCTCCCTGTTCAGATGCACCAATCAGAACCGGGGGGGGGGGGGGTCTAACTGCGTGCCAATCACTGCTCATGCACATTCATTCTCCTTAGGAGACCGTTTTGGGCTTTAGCGGAAAGGAGGGGAGGGACTGAGAAGTTGTCGATATTCAAATGTTTTGGCTAAGTCCTGGATCTTCCCAATCCTACCTACGGCACCTTTAATTAATCTAGTTATGTCAATGTCTTGCCATACAGTCTAAAGCATAAGTTCCACCCAGAAAGCTTTGGCAGTGGGACAGCCATGTTGTAATCTGATTACTGTGACGTGTCACTCTTCATGCCCCATGTCTTTTTGAAGTAATTTTATCTTTGAGGTGTGCCTGTTAATGCATTTAAGGAATCACAGTTCAGACTTGGTAATCTGATTACTTTTACTCCAACCCTGATCAGGGAGTCAAACTCCTGCGACTTCAAACTGTGACTGCTCAAACACATCCACAGGACTTTGAACTCTCTCCCTCTCCCTCCCCCTCTCCCTCTCACATTCTTATCTCCCTGGCCAAGAAGGGGGATATGATAATTACTATCATAATTATTTCCAAAATGATTTTTTCCCTGTGTTTTAACAATAATCACTTAACTGAGTGATGGCAGAGGGCGTGTGGGGTGCAA